>NW_015664702.1:713051-713561 GCF_001515625.1 Sinocyclocheilus rhinocerous
TATACATGCATGTGTATGTATTTATATATACATAATAAATATACACAGTACACACACATATATTATGTACACAAAAACTTTTATTTTGGATGCAATTAATTGCGATTAATCGTTGCCCAGCACTAATAGTAATATAATACTACTAATATATTAACTGTTGTTTGGTTAATACTAATACTACTACTAATAATAATAATAATAATACTACTATAAATTCATTAATTAAATGTTTTATTTAGAATATTATTCCTGTTTAATTATCACAGTTTTTAATAATTATGACATGATTAATTTAATATTAATTTAATTTGATGCCATTTTTAATATGAGTTATTTTTTTACTTTTTAAAATCTCATGTGTATACATTTTAACATGTTTGTTTTAATTGTAATTTTTAATTTTTAATTTTTAATTTTAGAATCAGCTTCCAGAAGAGATCAGATGTGCTAAAACTTTAGCCACATTTAAATCCTAAATCCAGACTCAAAAGTTTAGCTGTGCATTTAGTG
>NW_015664702.1:713669-716803 GCF_001515625.1 Sinocyclocheilus rhinocerous
CCCGCAGCTGGAACCAGCTTCCAGAAGAGATGTGCTAAAACATTAGCCACATTTAAATCCAGACTCAAAACTCATCTGTTTAGCTGTGCATTTAGTGAATGAGCACTGTGCAAACTGATTGCACTGTATTTTATGTATAATCATTTTCTATTTTTAACTGTTTTAAATTCATTTTAAATAAATTTTTAAATCATTTTAAAAGATTTAAAATTCCTTGTTTTATTGTTGTGATTATTATTTATGATTATTTTACTTCATTTTATGTAAAGTACTTTGAATTACCATTGTGTATGAAATGTGCTATATAAATAAACTTGCCTTTAGCCCTATTTTATTTTTTTATTTTTATTTTATTTTTTTATTTTTTTTACTACACTATTAATTGTTGTATGGCTATTATGTATAACAATATTGATTTGCTCATTACATGTTGTATAAATCATATTTATGAGTCATTTAATTAATAGCTTTATAAAAATATTTATAAAAGTATGTAAATATTTATCACATCATTCCATTATTATTAAAATAATTGACAAAAAAAAAAGTTAAAAAAAAAGTTTATTTGTGCCATTAAGTTCTGCAGGTGATTGTAATTTTAATTTAACTTTTTTTTAATTTAACCTATATTCTCTTTATTTAATATTATATTTAATGTTTATTTTAACATTGTTTATATGTTTATGTTTATATAGACATAAACATATAAAAAAAACGATAATATACTTAAAAATTGTATGTTTATATTTTGTTAATACATTTTAACCATCTATGTTTTAACACATTTCTTCAAAATATCTACAATAATATAGTAAAAAGTATATTTATTATTATTATTATTATTATTTATTTTTTTACTGCAAACTTTTTTTTTACTGTTGTTTGGCTATTAATATCAAAATGTCTAAATGTATTAATATTTTATAGGTAATATGTATATATACTTAAAAATTGTATGTTTATATTTTGTTAATACATTTTAACCATCTATGTTTTAACACATTTCTTCAAAATATCTACAATAATATAGTAAAAAGTATATTTATTTTTACTGCAAACTGTTGTTTGGCTATTAATATCAAAATGTCAAAATGTATTAATATTTTATAGGTAATATGTATGAATTATTTTATATGTTTATTTATAAAATATTAATAAATGAATTAATATAAAATAATTCCATTTAAATTAATACAAAATTATTAATTTATTATTATTAGTAGTAGTAGTAGTAGTAGTAGTAGTAGTAGTAGTAGTAGTAGTAAATAATTTAATTTACTATTAAATAAAATCCTGATTTCCAAGTCAGTCTGTTCATTTCCACCAGTTTGAACCATTCATGCAGATCTGCGTGAGCATGATAGATGGACATGATTGCGTTTACAGTGTGATCGGCCAATCACAGCGATGTGAATGCACTGCCTCCTCTGACATGTCATTATGCTACGCTTTAGGACAGTAAGGACAGTCGGGGTTGACCATATTTTGTTGCATTTTCTGCACCATTGAGATCACATACATCAGCCATTTCCACCAGTTTGAACCATTCATGCAGATCTGCGTGAACATGATAGATGGACATGATTGCGTTTACAGTGTGACATGTCATTATGCTACGCTTTAGGACAGTAAGGACAGTCGGGGTTGACCATATTTTGTTGCATTTTCTGCACCATTGAGATCACATACATCAGAAATCAGGTGGTTTGGTGTATTATTGTTCCATCATCCATAAAGTTATGCACTACTTCTCAGAGATGATGACTGAAAGCTCAATATTCCGGCCTGTGCCTGCTTTATCTGTTTCACTGCAGGCTTTACAGTCAGATCCTATTAACATCATTGAAGTATATTCAGTATCTCTCTGATACTTTTTGGGTTTTAATGGTCTTTTAGCATAATTGCTTCATGTTGCATAAAATAAATAGATGCATAAAAACTTGTGCAATTGGATCCACGGACCAGTCGCTTGCTGAAGTGAAATGCTTTTTAGTTGCTTCTGTGAAAATTAGAGCTTTAATGGAGAACCGGCCGGTTCAGATGCTGAATGCGTCTTTAGGTCTTCCTTTATAATTTGTTTGTCTTATTTTCACCTCGATTCACCTCATCTTTACTGTTCAAGCAATTCTGTACAAATGCGCTGTTTCTAAAGTTTGTTTCCTAGCTACAGTTAATTAGTGTTTTATCTGCTTAAATACTTTCACACTGGACTGCAGTGAGAGTGCGTTATATGAATAAATGACATCCGTTTATTTCTCAAAGGCTTTACAAGCCAGCATGACCTTCAAAAGTGACTTCATAACACTTGCAAAGCCTTATTTTTCCTCCATTGTAACTTTTTTTGTCATTTTTCTTGTCTTGTGTGATAGATGATTGAGCTGTCATCAGTATAGATGAATCTAGTAGTTTTTTAATAACACACCTTCATATGATTTTGTTTTAGAGTGGATTTAATAAGAGAGAATTGGATTTGAACCTTACAAATATGTACTGTGATAATGATAGTAATACCGTGGTATTTTGAAATATATTATGGTACCATTGAACTTTTTGACACTTTACTGTAAAAGTACTTCAAATAATACTATTGTGTTATCATAGTACCATGTCACTTACAATGTTTTTACCATGATATTTTGGATACTGCAGTTCCAATACTGTATTTTGGGTACTGCAGTACTTCCATGTTGGTATACCATGGTAATATCATGGTATTCTCTTCATGGTGTTAAAGTACTATGAAGTGTCATATATATTATATGTATATTATATGTATATATTAGTGTTGTAGTCAAGGCCAAACCATCACTCCTTAAATTCATCTGAAAGATCGACATTTAATGCATTAATACATATAGAATAATAAGACACTGTTTAGAGCTGTTACCAATCAAATGAAATCAGTAACCATAGAATTCATCAGAGGTGGCACAGAAGCTGCATCTGAATTGGTACAATTACGATTGCAGGAATAATGTTGAGAATAATGTCAAACTAAAACCACCTGTTGGTTAGGTGGCAACAATTCACTTGGGAGTGAGTCACAGAATCGGCAGC
Source organism: Sinocyclocheilus rhinocerous (assembly GCF_001515625.1). NCBI lineage: Eukaryota > Metazoa > Chordata > Actinopteri > Cypriniformes > Cyprinidae > Sinocyclocheilus > Sinocyclocheilus rhinocerous. The sequence continues at coordinate 716,727 of NW_015664702.1, forward strand.
TGATCAGAATCAGAAAAGCAACAGTTGCTATGGATTGCTGAACTTTGTTTGGAACATGTTTCATTGCCAAAATAATA
>NW_015664702.1:716813-724471 GCF_001515625.1 Sinocyclocheilus rhinocerous
ATAACGTGATAAATACCAGGTACACACACACACACACACACACACACACACAGTATATGAATGAATAAAGCATTTTCAGGTAAATGGTAGCTGATTAGTAAATAGTAAATAATGTCCATTTTTTATTTCATGTTGACTTTAAATAATAATGTCTGTTATGCAATCAAGCAAATTAAATTATGCAAATGAAAAAGCGTTATTATGCACAAGCACGCTAGTAAACCGTGTGAAGTGTCCAACAGATGGACTGCTGGTAAATACGAGACTCAACAGGCCCTCAGAAAGCAGCACGGCTCGATGAACATTAAACTTCCTGTTTTCCCGATCAAGCCCTCAGAGTTGTATATACGACTGTCACACGGGCATAAAAACAAGTAATGTATTGATTCAGTTAGTGTCAGCGAATTGATTTTACCCTTGAGGTTTTTCCCTCGCGTTCATATTTTGAACTCTCGAGACGTATCGTTTCTCTATAATGTCCCTCGCAGCTAAACAAATGAATGGCTGCGAAAGACAGTTTGTTAGAATAAGTAACACTGGCAGGGCAGTCATATGTACATTTCCCTCAAAATCACTCTGGAAAATGAGAAGATGCCAAAGAAGCTGCTCGTGTGCTGTAATTAAACTGTCTTGATTTGTCTCAGTTGCTGAAGGTTGACATTTTGCATTTTGTGTCTACTCTTAGGTGCGCAGGGTGTTTTTCCTCATATTGCATATTGTGTTGTGCTCAGAATTGTTTTCATAAAATTACTTTTTCCTTTTTTTTAAGAAATAATATGATTTTCATTATTTAATATTTATTTTATAGCAGACTTTGTTAAAGTCAGCATGAAATTAAAATGACTGTTTATTTTCTTAGTTTAATTATTATGAACAATCAGTGCATGTTATTTAATATATATATATATATTTTTTTTTTATATTGCATATATTGCCAAAGAAGCTTCAGATGAGCTGATAATATATATATATATATATATATATATATTAACTGTAACAATAAGCTATATATATATATATATATATATGTTATTGTTACAGTTAAACAATGGCATGTTTTTCTCAGAATTAATGAAATATACCTAGTAATATAATAAGTGATGACACTAATTTGGAATATTTAATAATTCATTTGTTTGCTTGCAAAACAGACATTGTTGTTTGAAATGTTTTTCAAGTTGACTTGATAAGTATACTCAAGTATACTAAATATAGTATGAAATGGTCAGTAAGATTCCACATATGGAGGTTTTGATGGAAGAAACATGAGATTGTGTTTTTCTGTGGATGTAGATGGACGAGTGGCTCATGGCATCTCAGTGTGTGTGTGTGTGTGTGTGTGTGTGTGTGTCCTGTACATGACCGTGTTTGTCGTCTCATGTTGTGACAGATGCCATGCTGCTGGTGGCTGATAGACTGGAAGGGCCCTTCAACATCGAGACCGTCATGGAGCCGATAGATGTAAAGATCTCTGAGGCCATCATGACCATGCAGGACAACAGCATGCAAGTTTCATCTAAGGTACGTCTGCTCACACACACACACACACACACACACACACACACACACACATATCAAGGACTGAAGCTCCTCAGGCTGGAGCAGGTCCATGTGTTTTTCCATTCCAGAAGAAAGTCAAAATTCTTTCTTATTTTTAGTTCTTCAGAAGAGCGCTAGTGAGGAACATGACTTTGCCGTTATTATCTGCAGTCTTGAGATGTTTGTTATTTGGGTCAATGACAAATAATGATTTGCAAGACAAGGATAAATCTCTTTCTATTCTTAGAAATTGACATTTTTATTGGATCTTAGAAACATGATCTTTACTCTGAAGTACTGTATATGTGTATGCATGTATTACGTTCATTTTAATTATTATTTTAATATAAACATTAAATTAATGATTATTATACTGTTTTTACATTTTTGTGTTATTTTTTCAAAACTATTTGAATCTATTTAATAGATTATATGTATTTTTTTTTACATTTATATTTTTTCAACTGCTTACACGCATTTTAAACTTTGCCTCTTTTTTTTTTTCAAAACTTTACACACAAATCCAAGAATTGCTCACACAAAATGCAAAATGCCTCACATCTCTTGCAAAATGAAGCACTGCATTCAAAATATCACAAACACATCTCAAAAGCAAACATATGCAAACACCTTTGCCATAATATTAATTCCTGTTAGATTTGTGTGTGTTACTAGAGAATTGTGTGTTGTGTTTTGCAAAAAGTGTTTTATGAAATTGAAAACTGAGTCAAAGGCCGAGAATTAGTGTATGGTTTTACAGATTTGGTGTGTGCTTCTGGTGTTTGAGTGTCAGCTTTCAGAAATTGCATGACAAGTAAAGATTTTGTGTGTACACAGTTGAAAAAACAATTATAAACAATTATAGAATTAAACAATTTTAAATGTATATACTTTTTAAAATGTATTTACTATTTAATTTATATACTAAAAAGTTAATTTAAAAGTATTAATAGTAAAAGTCTATTTATATACTTACGTGTTAATTTACTTTATAATTTTAATTTATTAATTTAATTTATATACTTTTTAATGCTAAAAATAAGATTTTTCTCCTTTTTAAATTTAAATCTATCATCGATAGTTAAACCATCATGCCATTTTTGCCTGAATAAATAAAGCAATTTAAAATAAATGATAACAATATTCAGTGTATTTAAAGTAACATGACATTTTTCGATAGATAGATAGATAGATACACAAACGTCTAGTTTTACAGTTTGAAAGACTAGAAACATTTTTACAGACGTTTGGTGGTGATGTTGATGAAATATGCATGTTGCTCATAAAACATGTTGTAAAGCCACACGGAAGGTAGCGAAGCTTTCAGCACGAGCTTTCATATTCCGGGAAATTAGCCGTGTCTCCCTGATGGACTTCCACTCGGAGGCCAGGACAAAAAATAAAATGTGGCTTGATCCTCAGATTCTAATGTGAAGAATGAAAGAAAGAATACGCTCTGTGTGGTGTGTTTCAAGTGTCGCGCTCTGCTTTTACATTAAAAGCTTCTGGAAAGCAGGACCTGATTGAAAATGCAGAGAGAGCATGGAAATCAGTGTGTACATGTCAGCCCGAGACTCTGAATGGTAATCATAGTGACAGATCGTCCCACATCAGAGCGCAGACAACATCCTGCCATAAGAGCCAGCCGTGCCATTAAAATCTTCCATCACTGTCAGCTCACCCACAATCCACTGCAGCGTGCCAATGCAAAGCATGCATTATTGCTCTCGTGACACACATTTTTACATGTTTGCCTTTGATTTGACCAGCTGAAAATCTTGAGGGTCAGTATCCTTGGAATTACAATGTGTCTTTCACCATTTAATGTATTTTTTGTTTATTCGTCAAATGTTGATATGCATGAATTTAGGCACTTAAGTAACTCAGAATGGTATTTTATCTAAATGTAGATGTATTAATAATTTGACTACACTGATACTATCGGATGAGAAGAAAACTTAAAATGAAATAACAAAATAAAATTAGTAAAACAATAAAAGCGAGTTGAGTTGAATTGAGCTAAATATGCACACCATTGTCTTCTGTAGAACATTTTGTATCTGAATCAAATGTGTTTTTGTTCGTTTTCAAAATGATTTATTTATTTATTTATTTATTTATTTATTTATTTATTTGTTTGTTTGTTTGTTGATATTTCTGTTTCTGTATCTGAAAAAAATAATAAAAAATATAACTGAAATAAAATTTAAAAATAAAGCTTAAACATGTATTATTTCTATTAGATGCCAGGGCAATTATTTTTATTTTTATTTATTTATTTATTTATTTTTTATTTATTTGCTCAGTTTAACTTGAAGAACTAAAATTACACAAATTAAATAATTTAAAACTTTTTAAAACTTAACTATTCAGACATTTTTTTTTTAATGACAAAAACACAACAAAAATACTAAAATTTAAACTAAAATGAAAGCAGAAAATATAAAATATAATTCAACATATATATACATATATATAAACATTTTATTTTATGTATAGCATTGTATGATCTTCTGAATAACTGTAACCACAGTTATAATACATTATAATACTTATCTATTAATTATTACACCTTTAGAAAGTATAATGCATGAAAATAAAACCTTCAAATATTATATCACATTTCAACTTTGGTTACAATTATTTATGAAAAGTAACAATGCACTGCAACATACATTATAAATACCTTTATAATGCATTATACCTAAAGGCTTTAAGTAAATTTTTACTGACATGTTTGAACATTACACAAATTGTATGTAGTATTTTATTTTATTTTATTTTATTTTATTTTTAACTTTTTTTTTTACCTTAGCCACTGATTTAAAAATTCAGCCATGCACAAAGCTGGTTAAAATTAGTTAAAATTTTAGGTATTCACATACTTGCATAGAGTAAGTATCATGCTTCAGGGATCCTGTTAAATCAGGATATAGTGTATAAAATGTATAGCTCAAAATGAGCACACTGAGCACATGAGCATAGGCATTTATGCATTTGGCACATGCTTTTCTCCAAAGCTTGGCTTACACTTTACACTTCATCAGTTCATGAATTCAGCTACAGTGAAATGCCTGTTGCGTTAAAGATATCTCCTTGTCATCGTACTTCATTCTTCATTTTCACCTCTTTTACAACAGCTGTTTTTATACCCAAACCTCACGGACTGATGCATTCCCTCTTTGGTAATTATAGGTGTTTCAGGGATGCGGTCATCCCAAAGCAGCTGGAGTGGGCCGATCTGCCCGCGGGATCTCGGATGTGTTCAACAGTCGCTTTAGACCCTACAGTCCAGAAGAGAGGCCGACCACGGCAGCCGGCACCAGCCTGGACAGACTGGTGAGTGGGTGGCAGCGTGGGAAGGCGTGAGTGGGCGATGGTGACCTTTGCAGGTCGGACCTGAGAGAATGCAGCGGCCGCTGGGGAAAGCTTTAGTGGTGGTACTGGACGAAAAATGAGAAAAAAAAAAAAAAATTTTAGTGTTAAATTAAGTAGAAATAGCTCTAAAGTCCAGCTTAATAAGGTTGGGTGAAGGTTTTCATGGTTATTATTATTATTGTTTCTTTTCTTGTTTTTTTTAGGCTTATAATGAAGTAGTGTCTGAGTGTATTGAGGTCCTCTTCTGGAATACAGCGTTCTCATAACAAGAAAACAGGAAAATATTCATTTGACCTAACAGTGGAACAAGATTCCTTTTTTTTTCTTGGCTTATATGAACATTTAGTGAGCACTCCATTTTATCATTTAACTCGAGTTACTCATAATACTTAACAATAATAGATGAAAATATGAATTAGACCTAAAAGTAGAACAATATAAATCTTGTAAAACATGTATTTATTTATTTATTTATTTATTTATTTATTGAACTTGACGGGGGAAAAAAATATAGTACCAATTTACTTAATGCCTTTTTATGTCATGCATTATAAAAGGAGTTATAGTGCATTAATTCTACCTCGTAATGAACCTTATAATGCATTGTATGATCTTCTGAATAACTGTAACCACAGTACAATACATTATAATACTTATCTATTAATTATTACACCTTAAGAAAGTATAATGCATGAAAATAAAACCTTCAAATATTATATTGCATTTCAACTGGTTACAATTATTAATGAAAAGTAACAATGCACTGCAACATACATTATAAATACCTTTATAATACATCATACCTAAAGGCTTTAAGTAAAGTGTTACCAAAATGTTGAACATTACACAAATTATATGTAGTATTTTATTTTATTATTAAATGTATATATATATATATACTTTTTTCTTTTCTTTTCTTTTCTTTTCTTAAGTGGTGTCTAAGTGTACTTGAGTACCTCTACCGGAATAGGAGTGTTAGAGGAGTGATAGATAAAATTTGAATTTTACTTAAAAGATGCGTTGTAAATGTTTATTTTATTATTATTATTTATTTTTTTAATTTTTTTTATGAACATTAAGAGAACGTTCCATTTGATCATTTTGCAAACATTATTGGAATGTTATTTTTGAATGTTCACTGAATGATTTTGAAACAAGTTCTAAATTATAAATAAATTATAAATAAGTAAGTAAGTCAGATGAACATCCAACTAAAACATTCCATGAATCATGTATGCATAATTTTTGTGCTAATGTATTAATTTATTATTTTGTTGTTTTGTCTTTCTTTGGTCTAGGCTTATAATGAAGTAGTGTCTACGAGTTGCTCTACTGGAATAAAGTGTTCTGACTCATAATACTTAACAGGAATAGATGAGAATATGAATTTGACTTAAAAGTAGAACAAGATTGCATTTGCGCATAATCTTATTTTAGCCTCCAGCTAACTGGGAGAATTCATGTAAAATGACTTTCTATCCAATATGGGCGAGTGCTTTTTTTCCACTCAGCTGTGCATTGGATGAGTTTAAAGTTAACCCTGGAATTTATAATGCAGAGACGTGACAGTTAAATAAATGTTGAGATAGAGAGAAGTGTTTGTGTGTAAAGGGGATGTGCTTGGTTTTTAGACCGAAGGGAAAGGTATGGAATATCCCAGCAATGCCATTCATCAAATGTAATCGTGCATATTGCTTTTCTGTCTAATGCATATTTATCATGTGTTTGCCCGTGGTATGCTTTCTCTCTTTCTCATCTCCACTTTCAATGAAATCCCTTTTTTCCTCTGTTTTTTTTGCTTCCGCATCCCAGAGGATTGTCTGGAGGACGATGCAACACAGCGTAAGCCATCCAACCCTCCTCTCACGTTACCTCCGTCATTTGTCTTGTGGCTTCCAGCCTTCTCTCCATCTCTCCCTCCTCTCCTTCATCTGCTGGTGTACTTTCTCTTGTTTTCTGAGTAGTTTTGTGCTGTATATCTGTGCTGGCGAGACTTAAGGAAGCTGTTTGGACCATCCTCTCATTAAAGGGGATAATTCACTTAAAAATTAAGAGTCTGTCACCATGATGTTACTCACCATCATGTCGTTCCAAACCACTTGACTAGTCACCCTTTTTTGTGCAATTAGAATGCATGGGGACTGAAGTTTTCAAGCTTGAAACAAAAATCTTGACACAAAAGCATCATAGAACTAGTATGAGGGTGAGTAAATGATGGCAGAATTAGTATTTTTGACTGAATTTATGTAGGATGTGTACTGAGTTACTTCCATTATGGTTCACAAAAGTATTACTGTTCAAAATTTTAAGGTCAGTAAGATTTTTTTGGGGAAAAGTTTTGGTTTTATTCAGCAAGAAAACATAAAATTTATAAAAATGGACAAAAAATATTTTAAATAAATGCTGTTCTTTTGAACTCTCTATTGACCAAATAATAACCTATAAAATACATTTCCACTAAAATATGAAGCAGCTCAACTGTTTTCAACATTGATAATAGTCAGAAAAAGGGCCGTGCACAGACATTTTGAGGGGCAGTGGCTCAAACCAAAAAAAAGTGGCACTAGGGGGGTGGGTGCTTGTTAATACAAGTGATCCAGTTGTTACAAATATACAATTAAAAGAGAAGACAGCACACTCTGTAATAATTTTAGACTTTATTGTAGATGTTTTGATAAGAGTGGGCTCTACCTCACACTCTGAGCCTGCTTCTGCCTCATCTTCAATGGAAGTAGGGGAGA
>NW_015664702.1:724685-735846 GCF_001515625.1 Sinocyclocheilus rhinocerous
AATAGCTAATTACCCTCCTCCATCCCCAGCTCCTCCTCTGTCAGTCGGGATTCAGTCTTCTGATTTTTTTTTTAATCAGACTAATTCTAAAATGTGTACTTAACATTATTGAACTTTAACGATATCTGCAATGCATTTGTTGGTTCTGTTCTGTTTACCCTGGGGGGGGGGTTATCGCTGCTGTCATTCATGCTAGGCTGCATGGATGCGCAGGGAGTTCTTGCCCAGAACAGAACCATACCGCCAATCCAAACTGTATGCTAATTGTCAATCATCTTTGACGATAGTGGTCCTAAAAGAAATATACTTAATTACAAGAATGAAAGTGTGACAAACTGCTAAATATTCTATATGATAATTTACCTGCTGGCTTGCTGGAGCTTTGAATTCATGTTTGCAATGTTGAACTGCATTTAGCAGCCTCCCTTCGTTCTTTCTCTTTCTCTCTGTCTTCTTTTTTGCGAAGGCATTTTTTTTTTCTACAAAATGTGCCAAGAAAAGCAAATTTTTTGTTATTTATGATAGATCTGATCGGGTATAATTTGATTAGACATTCTAATTCTAAGAATGTGGATATTTTGTTGTAATCACTTTGAATCACTTTACAGACAGAAATACAAAAACCAACTACCAAATGACTAATTCAGCTAATCATCCACTGACTGTAATGTGGATTGTAATGCATCTACCTGTTAATGAAGGAGCTTCGGGAACTGTGGTCTCCACTCCAGAGAGAGGAACACAGACTGTGAGTGATGCTGTGGATGCAGTGGCTCTAGCCACCGGGGCACGGCCCTGGTCAGAAATGTTTCTTGAGCAGCATATCAGTATATTAGAATGATTTCTGAAGGATCATGTGACGCTGAAGACTGGAGTAATGATACTGAAAATTCAGCTTTGATCACAGGAATCAATTACATTTTAACATATATTCAAATAGAAATCATATATTTTAAATTGTAATAATATGTCAAAATATTCCTGTTTTTTCTGTATTTTTAATCATATAAATGCAAACTTGGTGAGCAGAAGAGGCTTAACATCTTTTAAAAAAAATCTTACCAACCACAAACTTTTGAATGGCAATATACAGCGTATATATGTGTGTGTGTGTGTGTGTGTGTGGTATAAATAGCTGGTAACAAAGCACTTAAGCTCAGGTTGCTCTGTAGGGACTGTCCTGTATTAAACGTCCGATCAGTTGCTTGCTTGGAGAAAAAATGGGTTTGCTAACTGACAAATAGCCTCATATATCAGGTAGTTGAAATTGTCCTCGCAGAAGTAAAGGCTTGGAAGGGAATCTTTGTGCTGTTTTCCAGCAGTGTTACTCATAACACAGAGGATGTGGAGTGGCAGCAATTTACTGCGGCTGCCAACGCATCTAATTCAACAGCGTACAGTTACCGAGACCAACAAAACAATCTGAACAGACTGCTGGAGTGCGACAGTGAGAGATGGAATGAAAAGAAATTAAAAGCTTATTGGTGGAACCAGTACAAAGTGTATAATCTCAGTTTTTCATTAAGTTCCTTGGGTTTTCGATTCAAGAATTCTTGACTTTGATGCAATGTTTTGGAATTGATTCCAAAAGTTAATTCCAGACTCATTTAGAAAAAGAGAGGCAAAATGGGACTTGACCATTTTTATTCAAACTAAATAGATCTTTTCTTTGTACACACACACACAGATTAGCTGTAGCAGTAGGATGCATCTTTAAAAAAGCATTTGCGGTCGTTCGGTCTGAAATGAATGAACTGTTGACACCTCTTTCATTGGTGCTCTTGTGTTCACTTACCCTTGGCCTGTCTGACATGACCACTAATCGTGTTAACCAGCTGCAAAAGTGTTTTCATGACCCTTGACATAACGTAGGCCTGTAAATACAGAAAAAGCTGCACAATGTTTGATTTCTTGGTCCCTGACGATTGCTGTTTGTCAGGTTGTATGATTCCTGTAACCCAGCGTTTTATGTTTTTAATTACGAAGAAATCATTTCTGAATGTTCTCAAAATGTTTACATTTTTAAATGTTTAGATTTTTTTTTTCTTATACTATTGTTAAGGGAATAGTTCATTTTATAAATGTTCTCTAAATGCTCAAAATGTTTTTTTTCTTTTCAGTTATATGAATGTTAAGAAACATTTTATTATATTATTTTTTTAAATGTTTTAAAGCCATTTTCATCTTGGTTATATGAACATTATAGGAACATTTCATTATATAAACATAATGGGGGCATTTCTTTTGAATGTTCTCTAAACCTTCAAAACATCCCGTTTTTAAAAGGTTTTGAAAAAAATTATTGGTTATTTTTTTCTTGGAATGTTAAGGGAACATTACATTTTGTCAGTTCGAAAACATTGTAAGAACGTTACTTTTGAATGTTCTCTGAAAATTCTGAAACAAGTATTAACATAAAAACAATGATGCACGTTTAGTTAAAACATTAAAAAAAAATCCATGAAAAAAAAAACATTTTAAGAACATTAAAAATCATATAAATTTGAATGAACTTTCTATTAACGTTACTGCATTGTTATTTCTGAATGTTCAAAATATCCAGTTTTTAAAATGTTTTAAAAGCTTTTTTTCTTAATTATACTAACACTAAGAGAACATTCCATTTTATTATTTTGCAAACATTATGGGAACGTTACGTTTGAATGTTCTCTGAAAATTCTAAAGCAAGTAGTAACATTTTAAAAATGTGTTAGACAAATGTCAAACTAAAACATTTCACAAAAATAGTTCCATGAACGAACATTTTGAGAACATTAAAGATCACATAACTTTGAACAAATGTTCTCTTAATGTTACTGGAAGAACATTTGTTCATAACTTTGAGAGAACTTGCCAGAACTTTAGCCAAATTCTGAAACCATTCCCTGTTAAAAAAAGCATGAGAGACTTTTTTGTGAAGCTGTACATTACGAGCATCCGCTAAGTTTAGACAATAGCATCTACCTGTCATCATGCAAAAGACCCGTATGTGGCATTTTTGTCATTTTGTTTTGCTCAGACTGAAGGTTGTGATTGTAGTCTATTCTGGATGCTCACCATCCCAAGAGTGTTGAATGAATAAAATATCACATAAGGTCGCCCAAGTAGGCTGCAGTTGAAATGAGCTGCTGACTAGCACGCAAAGCTTGACCTTGTTGGTTTCAAACATTACTAATAGATCAAATGTAGAAATCTCAGGTTTACCAAAGGAGTGATCCATGCACCATGAGTGCAGTTCATTACATTAATTGCATTTTGTACAGCTGACCATCACTGCAAATTGCCTTGGGGAGTTTTGGAGTGCTTTTTTTTTTTTGGCCTTCAGTTCAGTTTTGTTCAAAGTGGAGTCATTATATTCTTTGTAACACCAGAAACAGTATGCTTAAACAGTAAAATACTCTCATCAATAGTAAACACTGTATGTTTGTAAAGATTTGAGCTGAATATAGCCTTCCTTTTCAATATAATAATAATAATGTCACATACATGCATACATACATACATACATATTTATTATTATTATTATTATTATTATTATTGCCAGTTGTTGTGATGGTGGTGCATGTTTATAATTTTTTATCATTTAAAAAAAAACATTTAAAACATTTAAAAAAACATTGGACTGCCAGTCCAATCAAACGAGTCAGGAAGATGCTACTGCTTCCGATTTATTTGTCATACTGTAAATGGAAGGTTTAGTTATTCTATATTGCATTATGGGATACACTGTATGTGTTTGCATACTTGTATACTTTATATTGCATGAGTAGCACAGTATTTCAAACATTCATTATCTCAGTTCTCCAGTGATGTTTATAAAGAACGATGTTGAACAAGTGAAACAGATTCTGCTTATTATTCGATTCCATCAGAGATCTATTAAGTCCTCTGCCATAAAACCCCGAACACACAGGCCCGTTTTCAGAAAAACCCCAGAGATCTGGCAAGCTTTGACAGCTGACCATACAACATTTGCTAACTTGCTCATTGCCCTGTTTGCTTGTGTTTTGTGCTTTAATGAATCAGTTTGTGATCCAAGCATCGCACCAGCTACAGAAATCAACAGCGCTGATGACAAAATATCAGTGCAAATGAGTGCTCACGGTCTGATAGCAGCAGGTAAACACGCAGCGCCATCTGACTCAAATGCAAAGATGCACTGTCTGCGCTCTCATCCAAACGCAGCACTGCAGCTACATTGATTCTTCCTGTACACGTCTGGCAACCGCTCTCATGGGTCTCTGCTCTACACCCAATTTATTTCCATCACTGTGTACATGACTTGAGTCGTAAAAGAGCCACTGCTGCTAACCTCGGGGAGCAGACACGTATAGGAGGCTGAAGCACAGGGTTTAAGCAAGAACAGGCTGGACGTCCTTCATAAAATAATGATGAGATGCTTCTCTATCAGTGTAGTGATTGCTTTCTAACAGTAGGACGTTTTAGTGATATGTTATTGTGTTGTTTTTCTGTGGTCATTGTTTATGATTTCTTACATCAGCTGCTAAAGCAATTGTTTTTCTTGAGAACATTGAATGATGCATTTCAAGTGGTGACCAGAAAAATGGCCTTAAAATCAAACATTAAAATGATTTTTAAAAATCATATATTTGTAAAACAATTCCTTTTAGTTTTTAGTGTTTTATTTCTTATTTATTTTGACAAAATATTATATATTTTAAATAGAATATATTTTAAAAGACTAAGGTTTTTAGTGTTTTTTTATTTGTTTATTTTTATTATTTTTTTAAATGATTGACGGTGTTTATTTTATTTTATTTTATTTTATTTTACAAAACATGAAATCATAAAATCAAATATTGAAATAAATCAAAATAATGATATAGCCTATATTTAAAATATTAAATGATTTTAGTTTTTAGTGTTTTAGTTATTTAGACAAAATTGTATATAGTGTAGAATATTTTTTGTGGCAGTTTAATGAATATTGGCCAAAAAAATTAATAATTATTAATGGAAACTGGGTGGGGTTTTTTGTTGTTGTTGTTGTTTTTGTTGTTTTTGTTTTGTTTTGTTTTGTTTTGTTTTGTTTTGTTTTGCTTTGCTTTGCTTTGTTTTGCTTTGTTTTGTTTTGTTGCCGAAGTATGTCCTTCATAAAATAATGATGAGGTGCTTCTCTATCAATATAGTGAATGATTTTAACAGTAAGATGTTTTAGCAGTGTGCTGTTGTATTATTTCTCTATGCTCAATGTTTATGATTGGTTACATAAGCTGCTAAAGCAACTGCTTTCTTGAGGAACTTGTGATGCATTTCAAGTGGCGACCAAAATGATTTAGCATGCAAAAGTAAACAAAAAGGTCCTTACAATCAAATATCGAAATGTTTTAAGTATAAAAAGCTGCCTGTGTAGAGCAGCCCTCTTGATCTTTAGAGCTTTAAATGTCTGAAATGATTTGGATCAGAGACCTGGAAGGATCTTCCTGTCTGTGAATAGGGAAGTTGTTAAGGGAGCACTTTTGCAACTAAAAGCAGTTTGCTGTATGTGACCCAAGTATCATAAGTATGATTAAGGAAATGAATTTACATAGGTTTTATAGCTCATTGAAATTTTAATGGAAGCACTTAGCCCTGAGACTTATGGGCATCCTCTTGGGAGCCGAGTGAATGAGAACACGAGAACAAGCCGTTTAAAGTAACGAGCCTCTTCATGCTGGAAGACATGAAATAGCGTCAGGAAGTTGAGCTGGAGGTGTGTTAAAGTACATGTAGATAACATTAAGCTGTCCTACTCTTTAAGCACTGATAGATTTATCAGTCTTACATCATTCACATCACAGACATCATTAGTCAGGCTTCTATCCATGTATTTTAATGCAAATATTGGGAAATCGCATTAAAAATGCTGGATTGAAACACCAAGATGTGAATAAAATTTCCAAAATGATTAACCTTCTTGTATAACTTGGAATGAAACATAGCTAATAATATTCTTCCCTAAACTGAAATCAGACTGGATTTTTTTCTATAATGTATCAGTGTTTTTCACTGAGAGCAATGCCACTGAATGCAAAGAAATTTGATATTTTTGGTTTAAGGTGATGAGTGTAATGTTTGCAATGTTAAAATAATGCATCCTTCTATGTCAATTTAATAAGAAGATAGTTTGTAAGGCATTTGTATAGTTGGATTCCAACCCACAATTCTGTGGTGACTTTAAAATCTGTTTGTTTGCAGTCTGGCACAGTAACATTAGCTAAACCAATGGCATGAGTTTGGGGGTGGGGCTATAAGTTTGTTGACCAATAACAGACAGGGGAGTATTTTTTTTTAAATAAACGTTTGAAATTTGACATTTGAAATTAAATTTTAGTTTCGTAAAATTTTAGCCTAATTAAATATAATTACTTTAATCCTTTTTTTAAATTCTGAAATTGTGCACACTAATCCCACTGCAATGATATTAATGGAGAAATTATGACTTTTTGGAATCAAAAGTTAGAGATTTAATTTAATTTTAATTTTAATTTTAATTTTAATTTTAATTTTAATTTAATTTAGATTTTTATATTTGAATTTTTAAATCAAATTTTAGTTTAATAAAATTTTTGCTTAATTAAATTCAAATTTATAATTATATAAATTCTGAAATTACACACTCTAATCTCTCCGCAATGATTAAATGGACAACCTGATCTCATGACGAAAACGTACCTGTGGGAACTGAAATACGAAGTGCCATGTACGTTTCCTGACATATTCAATGTGAAATGTCCAACGAATGGCGCTAAAAGAGTACATTAATTTAGATTTTTATATTTGAATTTTTAAATCAAATTTTAGTTTAATAAAATTTTTGCTTAATTAAATTCAAATTTATAATTATATAAATTCTGAAATTACACACTCTAATCTCTCCGCAATGATTAAATGGACAACCTGATCTCATGACGAAAACGTACCTGTGGGAACTGAAATACGAAGTGCCATGTACGTTTCCTGACATATTCAATGTGAAATGTCCAACGAATGGCGCTAAAAGAGTACAAAATGGAGTAATGACTACTTTTTGCAATCAAAAGTGAAGAGATCTCAATGTGCACTCAAACATTTCTCATCAATTGATCCAAGACCAAATTATCTGACAAGTGTACTTAATTTCATAGCTCTATACTATATGTGATTTGTGTCTCTTTAGAGATACTCCTAGGAGAAACTCCTAAAAAAAATTGACCAGTAAAATCTTCTAAGAAGTGTTTTTGAAGTGCACGTTCAGCTTCGAGAAGTTGAAGCCATGCTAGACTGTTTTCAGATGATAAAACGCAATCTGTAGCTGAATTCATGGTAATCCACATTGTGGAGGATGTTTTGGAGGCGTTCGCTCAATGCAGGCCCACTTTATTATGTGTAGGCGTCGAACCGGACTGTTCCTCATCTAGCTTGAAGGCTCGTCTGACTAATTACTTGACTTCCAGATGTCTCCGGCTTATGTGTACAGACAGAGCAGAATGTCAAGCGGATGACGCAGGTTACATGATAAACCCATGCTTGCAGGTGATTTGTAGGATGTCATGCAAGTCAGTTGCTTTTTTGGCTACAAATCAGCCGCTTGACATGCTCATGCCGACTGATGCATGAACTGAAAACTGCTTTCTTCCATTATGAATCATCACCTGTGATTTAGTATGTTTTCCAAGCACTGATTGCTCCCAATTTGCATCCCAACGTCTAGAAAGACGACAGGAAGAAAAATGTCTGTTGCATTTGCATCAAGCGATGAATACGGTCACATAGTTCCAGCAGAAATAAACAGAATTTCATCTAGCAACCGATAGTTGGTTGGAAACCAAATAGATACGCCTTCATTGGCTATTATAAGTGCCATTTCCATAATACTCTCCATCTCCAGTGTATGTAGGAGGCTTTTAACAGCAGCCAGAGGAGAAATGGAAATAAATGAAGAGGTTTGGGAAACTGTAGATGAATAAGAGCCACATCTGCAGGTCATTCTCATGCTACACCGTCAGCGTCATGTGAATCAGGAGTATATATATATGCCTGCTGGGGGACTTGTAAGTGTAAAATGGGAATATGCATTCCTGCAGCCACTTTTTAATTATATGGCAGCAGGATTTTATGTCGGACTTGGCAAGAAGTGCTCAGACCCAAACAACTGGATCCCTGTTCTCTCATAGGCTGCCAGTGGCGCATTTATGTCTGTTAATGCCAAGCGTAATTATCCTGCGAAATAAATGAAAACGTTTTATAACCTCGGTCAGCCAGAGAGCTAAGATTCTGTGCCCTGAATACATTCATAACGTCATAAATAGAAAAACCCAACCTGACTTTCCAACACTCGGGATGGTTTTTAGCACAGCACTAGTGATATTACAGTATGAAGATGTTAATATTTAAGTAGAGGATTTTCTTTCAGGCTACAAAAGATTTTTTCATCCTTTTTTTTTATTTCGCTTCATTTTCTTTATTTTTTTATATAGTGGAAAAGAGGCTCAGCGTGATTTTAGTTTAAGTATGATTATATAAACTAGAGTTTCTCAAACTCAGTCTCATCAGAGAAGTTACTTTTACCAAAGGTTATATATATATATATTATATATATTATAAATGTTTTGTGTATTTACACTACCATTCAGAAGTTTGAGGTCAGTAAGATTTTTATTGCTTTTGAAAGAATGTCTGTTCTGCTCACCAAAGCTGCATGTATTTGTTAAAAAATACAGTAAAAACAGCAATATTGTGAAATATATTTACAGTTTAAAATAGATGCTTTCTATTTTAATATATTATAAAATGTAATTTATTCCTGTGATCAAAGCTGAATTTTCAGCATCATTACTCCAGTCTTCAGTGTCACATGATCCTTGCAAAAATGTGCCCCCAGGTACGTATTTGCCACGAGACCAGACCGGGTTGGCTGATTTGCTGCTCAAGAAACATTTCTTAGTATTTTCCATGTTGGAAACAGTTGTGCTGCTTTATATTCAATGAAAACAAAGTTCAAAAGAACAACATTTATTTGAAATAGAAACATTGTAAATGTCTTTACTGTCACTTTTGATCAGTTTAATGTGTCCCTATTTAATAAAAGTGTTAATTTCTTATAGTTTAGTATACTGGTGACTTTTACTTTGTATTGCTGTTGCTAAAAAGAACAGCTACTGTTTTTTTTCTTTCTTGCAATTTAAGAAGTTTTCATGGATTCCCTGGCTTTTTAGACACTCATCTAAAATTTCAGATTGTTATTAGCCATCAACGTTTTGACAAGTGACATCCTACGATTTCCTTTTGTGGCTGCGTAACCTGTCATTTTATGGCTCTGTTGACGTTCGCCCCTCTCTTAAATGGTCTCTGTTGACATTTTACGGTCACCGGGCTGTGGCATCCCGGGCTAAATCCGTGTAAAATACAAAGGATGTGGCTGGGAAGAAAGAAGCACTTGTAAAAAAGCAAACCCAAAGTCTGTTAGCTGAGCGCTGGCTGATACAGCGTCCAACCGCCTCTGCCAGTAAAGGGTTTGAATAGCTTTAAAACACAAAGACATTCCATCAGATGGTTTAAGTTACAGTTTAATGGAGGCGTGCATTCAGATAGCCACTCTATATTTCATTCCCCCAAAGCCACAATTACCGTGCGGCTGAGTAGGGTGAATAAAACACCAGTGCAGTCAGCGGCTGTTTTTTTTCTTCCTCCGCGGCATGGCCTGCTGCTGCGTCATGCTGTTTTGCAGATTCAGCAGATGTTTTTATGAGCAGAATAACCACAACTGGCATAAATGTGGGCATTTCCTAACCACCTCGGAGAAGACGTTTTCAAGGGAGGACCCACGAAACAGGCTTTTCTAAACCAACATCCTTCCAGCTCAGTCATATAATTATGGATATTTGACTGCGCCTCCTGTCGAATTTGAATAAACAACCACAGCTTGTGCATTTCCTCGGTGTAATGATGAGTGTCATGCATGAAGTCTTGAAAGCATTCACCCAAAACATTTTTGAAATGTTTCATTTGCATTATTTTTATTTTTCGGATACCAAAACTTTGTGTGATAAACAGACATAAATGCAGCTGTCGTTCTTGCCATCTGCTTTTCACACACATTCAAATGCACAACCTTAGTAAAGTTTCATATCATTAATGATAAATCTTAAGGTGCATTTCCAATTTTAATCAATCTAATCGAAACTTGCTTTAGCGACATATTCCAGGATTATTAGTGAGATTTCAATTGCAATAAATAAAAGCTGAATATCTCTTAAATTAACTGGACGAATGTGATTATTTATTCAATTTACTGCATTGCTTAAATATTTAACATTTAACTATATCTCCTTTACATAGTTTCAAATGCAGCTGCGTGTGAGTCGTATGTACCACATTGTATAGTGCTTTTTGAGATGAAAAAAATAAAAATTAACATCATTCTCAACAGTTTTTACAATATTTGTAATATTTGTAAATTAATATATTTTTGTGTTATATTTTAGTGGATACAACTATTAGTTAAATTTTGGTCTGTTTATCACACAAATCTATTGTATGACTTGAAAAGGCAGTGTAAGTCATATGGACTGTTGATATGGTGCTTTTTATGTATTTTGGAGGCGTTGTGTCATTCATATGTCATTTGTAGTCTTATGAATTACTGACATGATGCTTTTGAAGGCAAAAATTACACATTTTCATAATTGGCAATAATGTTGTGTCATATTTGAGTGGATTCAGCCTAAATTGCAGTCTGTGCATTGTCACATCGCCATACAAGTCGACTTCATTAGACTGAAGGTACTGAATGTATGTCAATTGAAATACAGAGTTCTGGCATGAAACTCTAGATGGCGCAGTCCGATAGGTCTAGCTCAATCTGACCTGGCGACATCATTGTCACATGGCAGCTGATTGGTACTCTTCTGAATCGGTAGCCAATGAGCTTACTTCTCAATATTCAAATACCTGGCTTTTGTTTGCTGTAGCAGTTTGCAGCGCACTTCAGAAACCCTCCACCTTCCCCAGCTCCACCTGTATAGATCTGCTACGGGGTGATTCATGTATGCTATATGGGGGTAATTCATATGTGTTATATGTGCAGCAGCAGTATTTCTTACATGCTCACAGCAGCATGTTGTGGATGTATTGGCAGTAGCAAGTCTCGGTACTTGCTCTGCCGCAGCAGCAGCAGCAG
>NW_015664702.1:736123-762392 GCF_001515625.1 Sinocyclocheilus rhinocerous
GCAGCGCACTTCAGAAACCCTTCACCTTCCCCAGCTCCACCTGTATAGATCTGCTACGGGGTGATTCATGTATGCTATATGGGGGTAATTCATATGTGTTATATGTGCAACAGCAGTATTTCTTACATTTCTTACATAGCATGTTGTGGATGTATTGGCAGTAGCAAGTCTCGGTACTTGCTCTGCCGCAGCAGCAGCAGCAGCAGTGTAACAGATCTATTCAGCCAAGACCAAATACATTAACATTGTCATGTACATTACCATGCCAATCCCTCCGGATTGATATTGTGCTTTTTATGTATTTTGGAGACCAAAATGGCACATTAACATCATTAGCAATCATTTTTGTGTCTCATTTGAATGGATAACTTAAATATCTTACATTCCGGTCTGTTCATCACACAAATCAAATAAGACACTCAATATAGTTCACAAGTCATATGGATTACTGATATGGTGCTTTTTATGTATTTTGGAGAGAAAAAAAATGACACATTACCATCATTGACAATCATTTCCGTGTCATTTGAATGGGGAAACTATACCATTACTCAAATTTCAGTCTGCTCAACACTTTGCTTTTAATGTATTTTAATGCTTTTAATGTATTTTTGAGACATAAATGTGACATTAACGATCATTACAATAATTGCAGTAATTTAAAATAAAATTAAAATGGATGCAAATATATCTTGACTTAATTTTCAATATGTAATATCTCACAAATGTATGAATTTAGAAAACATTGAATGCAGTGCACAAGTTTTATGAATTACTTATGTGGTGCTTTTTTTGTAATTTTGATCATTGACAATAATTGTGTCATATTTGAGTGGATGCAGCTTAAATTTCAGTCTGTTCACATATATTTCATATGATTTCAGAAGAAACTGCATACAATGCACAAGTCAAATGGACTGTTAACGTGGTGCTTTTTTGTAATTTTGAAGCTGTTTTATTATATTGAAAGGAGTGGTCAGGTCATTTGCAGTTTTCCCACTCTGCACAAGTCATACTGGTTTGAGTAAATGAGGACAGACTAGTAAATTTTGGCTGAACTGTCCCTTTTAACACGATCCCTGTGCTCATACATTCTCTGTTGATTTCAGGACCAAGCGTTTGTCAACCCCTTCCATTCACATGTACCCTTCATTAATGCAGGCCGTATTGTTATTCAGAAGCGCCTGGTAAATTAATTTAACGTAATTGAACCGCACCGCCCCTGATGTCATATGGAGCGAGTGCCAGCGACTGGCAGTGCATCTCAATGGCTTCCTCTTCATGTATCCCCAGCTTGCAATTCCCCACACGTCACGCCAGTGGAAAATCCATTCATGTCCCGGCAGAAGGGGCCAGTAAAATTCCTCTCTCTTTGTTGATCAAGTGAAGCGCAGAGGAACCTCAGAAAGCCTCGTCTTCTTAATCTCCTCTTGAATTTCTCTTGTTGTTCAGTCATTTGTTGACTCGTATGTGCCTCCCTCTCGCTCTCCGGGTCGTCTTAAAAGGCATGATGGGAGGTCAATAAGGCAAAGCTCTCTGCTCAATTAGAGAGAGTTTAATGCTTCTGTTAAAGAGCAAATACTGGAACAATGTGAGTCTGATTATATCAACCTAACTATTGTGTAACAAGTGATATCCTAAGGGACCATAGCATTACCATTAACATTTCTGGATATGCTTCTATGTTTTTGGATGAATACACCGTGGTATATTAATAGGGTAATCATTTAGTACTATGGTATTTATTATTGTTTTTGTATAAAAATGCAGTAGATTTATCATGTCTTTGGACGTGTGGTAATAAGAGTAATAATTTATTGTCAGTTTCAAAATAATACCATATTTCTTTTTAAATATGGTACCATGTTTTCTAACATATTAATACTATGGTGTATAATATGGTAATTGTTCAGTACCGTGGTATTTATTATAGTTAATAATTTTTCTGTAATGTTAAAATAAATTTGCTATATGTTTTTGGACATGATTGGATTTTGGATTGGCAATCATTTAGTATCACAATCAGTCTGTCATCAATTTCAAAATAATTAATAAAAATTACCATAGGATTGCCATAGTTTTTTGTTGTTGTTTTGTTTTTTGGACATAGTAACAGTATGGTACATGGATATGGTAATCTTTCAGCACCATGGTACTTATAACTGCTTTTGTATACTATAAAAAGCATGAACTATAGTAATAATATGGTAGAGGAGCATGGCAATCATTTACAGTCACAATTAGTCTATAATCAATTAAAAATCATTTATAATCAATTAAAATATATATTTAAAATATGGTACTATGTTTTTAACATTATATACTATGGTAATATGGTAATCATTCAGAACAATGATATTTATCATTAAAATAAATAAATAAATAAAAATTAAAGATAGAAATAAGATGATTCATTAAACTTATCATGTTACCATATTTTTGGACTTTTTTGGCTATGTGCAACGGTACCACCATGGCATATGAATATGTTAATCATTCAGTATTTATGACCATCAATATTTTGTCAGAGGAAATTGTTCCATGATAATTCATCAACCATTCAGTAATCCATAAAACAAGAAAACAACAATCGTAAATGTTCAATATGATCAGAAAGTATTTTCATTAAGTCCTGGAAAAGACGCAGTAAAAACGCACTTGCATTAAAATTTCACAATCGCAGTCGAGCCGCAGTCGGAGCAGCTCAATTGGCAATAAAAGGCAAACAGAGAGGAGCGGTGATTAGATGGCAGCTTCAGGTGTGCTAACGGGCCTCCGGTGGAGCGTTAGGACACACTGGATTAGCGAAAACAGCCCATAAAACCCACAACACGCTCACACACTTGACATGGAAAGTCCTGCTGGCTGAAGCAAATTTATGACTGTTTTCCAGCGTCAGAGCACAGTTTGCAATAACCTCTGCTGTTCAGGAGTGAAAGTGTTTATTTCCAACAAGTACACTGGAATTCATAATGTGCTCATAATTATAGGAATGTGTTACAGGATGATGTTTAACACAACAGAACATGGACTGAGAAGTAAATTTAAAGTGGAAATTTACAGAGAAAACTGAGAAAAAATATACAGTATTAAAAATGACTAATTATTATTATCAGAAGGTTTCATTATCAGTAGTAATAATAATTATTATATTCTATTATACATATTTTAAGCATTAAACATTAATTATTATCAGAAGGTTTCACTGTAATTCACCACTGGTAAATTTGCTTCTCATCCAAGCTCTATAATATCAAAATATATGCATTTCTATACAGTGCTGTGAAAAGGTTTTTGCCCCCTTCCTGTTTTTTTTTCAGCATATTTGTCACACTTAAAAGATTCAGGTCATCAAACAAATTTTAATATTACACAAAGATAATGCAAGTAAATACAAAATTTAGTTTTTAAATGATTATTTCATTTATTAAGGGAAAAAAGCTGTCCAAACCTGCCTGGCCCTACGTGAAAAATGTATTGTCCCCTCCTGTTAGAAAGAACTGTGATTAAGCACATTATTTTAGAAATCGGAGTTAAATTTCACTAGCCACACCCAGACCTGATTACTGCCAGACCTGCTGAATCAAGAAATCACTTCAATAGAACCTGTCTGACAAAGTGAAGCATGCTTAAAGAGCAACACATCATGCCGCGATCTAAAGAAATGCAAGAACAGATGAGAAACAAAATAGTTGACATCAAGCGCACTTGGTTTATGCGGCAGGACAATGATCCCAAACACACCAGCAAGTCCACCTCTGAATGGCTCAAGAAAAACAAAAAGAAGGTTTTGGAGTGACCAAGTCAAAGTCCGGACTTAAATCCGATTGAGATGCTGTGACATGACCTTAAACAGTCCATTCATGCTCGAAAACCCTCCAATGTGGCTGAATTAAAACAATTCTGCAAAGAAGAGTGGGCCAAATTTCCTCCATAGTGATGTGAAAGACTCATAGTCAGTTATGGCAAACGCTTGATTGCAGTTGTTGCTGCAAAGGGAAGCGCAACCAGTTATTAGATTTAGGGGGCAATTACTGTTTCACGTAGGGCCAGGCAGGTTTGGACCGCTGTTTTCCCTTAATAAATAAAATAATTATTTCAAAACTGCACTTTGTATTTACTCGGGTTATCTTTGTGTAATATTAAAATTTGTTTGATCTGAATCTTAAGTGTGACAAATATGCAAAAAAAATTTAAAATACCAGGATAGGGGCAAAAACCTTTTCACAGCACTGTATATTTATATGCACACACCCATATAATTTCTAAGTGATTTAACATAGTTTGGTTAACCTAAAACGGCATGCAGAGCCGCTGTCAGTGCTCATGGGTGTAGCTGTCACAGACACACATGTGGTTTGTTTTGACAGACTGTGTGTGAAAGCCTGAGAATGTAGCATGGACAAAAAATACATTTTAGCCATTTTAGAGCAGCATTCTGGCTAAAGTCAACAGAGAGCTCGTCCAGTTTAACCCCGTAAAGACTTTCATGAAACAGGATGTCCTGATAGGCCTTAAATGGCTATTTGCACAGTATTGATTGGAAGACTATGATTGCTTTAAGTAATGCAAGCTTTTAGAGTGCCAAACGTAATGGATAATGCTCAACGCTATCTGCAAATGGTTCTGCTAATAAGAGTGGAAGGTAAAAATGCTTAAGAAATGCTAACGAGGCATCGCTGAGCCTTTTCCTGTGAATACAGTCATTATCGCCAGTGCTAGTGGCATCATGATTGACTTCAGAAATCCATCATAGATTGGACGGATGACTTTTAATGTGCTTTATTTAGAAGATTTTAAATATACTGACATCATATAACAATGTTTATCGATTTGCATTTGCCAATAATTATTAAAGTTCACATTCATTTCAACTTGAGTTGAATGTAAATTGAGTTCACTTCTTAAAATTCTCTCTCTCTCTCTCTCTCTATATATATATATATATATATATATATATATACACACACAAATACACATGTATGCACAAACACACACATATATATATCCATCCATCCATTTTATTACATACCTAACTAAACATTGTAATACACATGTATGAAGCACACAAACAACACCCATTTTGCAGAATGACCCGACTAATTGTATGTTCCACAAATGCAGATTTACCAGTGCAGTACAATTCTATCTTTATGACAACTTCAACTGCACTTGGGAAGACGAAAACAAACAAGTACAGAGATGCCATTAAATATTTGGCGGAGCTGCAGCAATTCAAGATGTTCCGGGCGATAAGCATCGCTATTCTAAATGTCAGAAAAAGAGGGTGGAAAAAAACAATAAAACTGTGAGCATGTGCCATCTGTGCCACAAAGTCCCTCAGACAAAGGACAGAGCAGACAGATACTGTGTTCACTCTCCCATCTGCGCTCGTCTTATAAGACTGTCCTCTTATGAATTGGTTTACCCTAAAATATTCACAAGGGAGAAATTATGATTATCTCATTTTTCATTAACGCAGAATAATGACGTTGATGATGTGGAACAGTTTAACAGTGTTGAATCCATCATGCAATATCATCTTACAAGTGGTATTGGCTTTGCATTTGAACACTCTGTTGGAAACAATAGTGAGCTGCCTATATATATATATATATATATATATATTCATTGAAGTAGTTTTAGTGGATAAAATGAAAGAAAGTGGGGTTAAAATCAATAATGGAGCCCACTGACCTTAATAATTTTTTTCATTTTTGGGTGAACTATGTCGTTGCAATGTGTCATGGGATTTCATTCTCTAAAATGTGATGAGATGCCGGCTTAAAATTTGGCCAAAACTAGGCATCTTGGAAGACGGCATAACAATTTGTTGCCTACTTTTTTTTTTTTTTTGAATCAACCTATGATGCACCTAGGCAGCTCACAAAACTGTAATATCTACAATGCTAAAACCATAGTGGGAACTTTTGATATTATATTATAATTTATTGCATTATATAATGTAAGCAAATGAAATATAAAAATAAATGTAAAAGGAATTTACATAAATGTATAATTTAAAATATAGTTATAACAAATAAAATTGTCTATTACATATATATCTGTGTAAAACTGTATATAATTTATTAAATATAATAAATATTATATTTTATAAATATAGTGTTTATGTTAATATTTTATAGTTAATAAATACTCAATTGAAACTTTTTTTTTTCAAGAATATATGTATTAATGAGCATATGTAATTAAATTTTACACCTATGTAAGTATACAGCATGTGTAAATACAGAATTAAATCATACTAATTAATGAATCAAGTCATAATTAACATGTGCAATGTTGTGGCAGATGATTAAATTACTAAATAGCGATGCCATATTAAACTGACAGTTCAGTTTGGCTGTGATTCTGATACTTGAAGTGCAAAAAGGAAATATTATAACTTGGCATGGAAAAAACCCTTGGCAATACTTGCAAGCTGAGAACGATAAATATTACCAATGAAGTAAGGAAAACAACTAATCATACTGTGTATTAAATGATAGTCCCACAGGTCACAGAAACCTTTCTGCAGACCATCTGGCACTTTGATAAGGAAAAACGCCTTGTTTTAATGAAAGTGACCAATGCATGTACAACATTTGCGTTTTAGTATCAGAAATGCATGCAACCAGAAAGCAGGTGTTCCTTTGAGCATCATGCAAATGTATTCTTCTGACAGACGAGGGGAACTGCTTCACACTGCATTGCTCGAGCAGAAGATGAGGCGTTCAGTTCAGCGGCATCATGGGAGGCGATGTGTGTGCTTCCTCTGGGTCTGACCTCTCTGTTCTAGCAGTCTAGGATTTTTTTTTCTTTTTCTGCATGAATAATAAATAGCTCACAACCATGTTTCATGTGTGCGCAGAACCTTTGGGAAGATCCTGAAAGCGTCTTTATGTTGATACGCCGCAGTTATGTCATTCATCCAGTTCAGCGCGTTCATATTTAACGTAGATTACCGTTTCCTAGGAATTGCTGACATGCTGGTTGATGGATCACCGCTCTGATCTAATACACGGGGTACGTCGTGCATTTATCACGGAAATGGATATGTCTGTAGACTCTAACTAACCCATAACCGCATTACATTCATAGCCATGTTGCATAGATAAACCGGATTTCGGAGTCCAGCTGCATGGGGAATCGCTTTATCTGGAACGTTCCTCGCAGGCTTATCGTCGTGTTCATAGTTGAGAAATTTTCAGACAGACAACCTTTTACCCAAAGCCTCTTTTTTGACACAAACAACCCAGCAGACAATGAAACCTCAGCACGCTTAACCTTTCCACAGATGCTGGAGATATTCTCAGCCAAACTCGGATTATATTCCTCTCCACAGAAACCTTTATGTGCAAATAATGCAACAGACGGTTTCCCACGAGTGACACAAGAAAAGAAACAATGAATACGATGTAGAATACAAAACATATAGAGAAGATAGCAATACAGATTAATTATTAAATGAATAGTATACATACAGTAGCGAAGACAGACATTATTAGAGAGATAAATGTATGAAGATTTCATACAAAGATAATGGGCCTCATTCATGAAATACAAGCCTTTTGCAGCAGATAAAAGCAACCAAAAGTCAATTATTTTCCATAAGGGTTTGTCATTTGAGGCAATATTAGTGACAGACTGTTTATTATATGAAAAAGTTGAGCAGATTTCAGCTTTTTGCAAATAAGCAGCGACAAGATGCTGTAACTAGTGAAGATGAAGCAAATGAAATTTATTCTGTGTAAACTATTCTGGCATGCACTGTTGCATTTTTTTTTTTTTAAAGAAATTAATACTTTTTTTTCAACAAGGATACATTAAATTGATCAAAAGTGACAGTAAAGACATTTATAATGTTACAAAAGATTTTTATTTCAAATAAATGCTGTTCGTTCGAACTTTCTATTCATTAAAGCATCCTGAAAAATGAAATGCATCACAGTTTACACAAAAATATTGAGCAGCACAACTGTTTTCAACATTGATAATAATCAGAAATGTTTCTTGAGCAGCAAATCAGCATATTAGAATGATTTCTGAAGATCATGTGACACTGAAGACTGGAGTAATGATGCTGAAAATTCAGCTTTGATCACAGGAATAAATGACATTTTACAATATATTCACATAGAACTCAATTATTTTAAATGATAATAGTATTTCACAATTGTGCTGTTTTTACTGTATTTTTTTTAAACAAATAAGTGCAGGACAGCATAAGAGGCTTCTTTGAAAAATCTTAGCGACCCCAAACTTTTGAACGGCAGTGTATGAATTCATTTGAAATCAATAGGCAAAATGTCTGTATAATGTCAATGTTGAAATGTCAATGAAAGGACCCAGTTGTTCTTTGTCTGTGTTTGTGCTGCAGTGTTTAGAATAGTTTGTAATGTAGCTTGAGTTTGGTTGGAATACAAGACAGGAAAGTATAACAGTTGACTGTTTTTAATATTAACAAAACATACATCAATCTATCATTTCCATGCTCCAGAGGGAAACAACGAACAAGTTTATTTAAAGAAGAAAAGCCAAACAGGGAGCTCAAAATTCACATTTGGATCAAACTGTACACAGTGTGTTTAATAATGAGGGTCTTGGTATTCAGGGCAAGAGATTCGAACATACTGAATATATCTTCTTTCTGGACTTCTCATAATAGCGTCCTTTATTGTTCTTGTGTTTATTTAAAAATATTTTTGTGGCGTTCATGCTATTATGCACACAATACCTAACAAGTTTGCCAGTATGGATGAAATTACTTGCTGTAAATATAAAAAAATGCAAAGCTGAATTTTCAGCATCATTGCTCCAGTCTTCAGTGTCACATGATCCTTCAGAAATCATTCTAATATGCTGATTTGCTGCTCAAGAAACATTCACTATGATTAGCAATGTTGAAAACAGTTGTGCTGCTTCATATTGTGTGGAAATGTGAGAAGTTGTGTCTCTAAGTTTATGCCCTTTAAAGTACTGCTAACAAATCCATCACCTTCAACAATACATTTCAAAACAATTACTGTTGGACACATTTTTTTTTGGTCTGCATAAACATGAAGATGGATTACTTTGACCTTTATGCCACATGAAAAATATGTAGCTGTGCACATCAGTTGTTATCATATTAGCTGATCATAATACATACTTTTCTACTAGGCAGACAGGATCTAAACCTATTTAAATCTGCCTCAAGGGCCAGTCCACTTCTGTAGTCGATCAATTAAAGGAGTAGTTCTCCAAAAATGAAAATTTGCTGAAACTTTACCCACCCTCAGGCCATCCAAGATTAGGATGAGTTTGTTTCTTTATCAGATTTGGAGATGTAGCATTGCATCACTTGCTCACCAGTGGATCCTCTGCAGTGAATGGGTGCCGTCAGAATGAGAGTCCAAACAGCTGATAAAAACATCACAATAATCCACAAGTAATCCATACCACTCCAGTCCATCAATTAATGTCTTGAGAAGCCAAAAGCTAAGAAACAAGAAACAAATCTATCATTAAGGTATTTTAACTCCAAAATAAGTCCATAATCCATAATAAGGCTTCCTCAAGTGAAAAAGTCGTCTGATCTTAAACTGGATAGAAATATGCACAGATCAAGCACTGTTTACAAGCCACAACAGTCCAACACAGATCTAAACAAATATGTTGGTGGATTTGTATGTGAGAGGACAACAGGAGGTGCACTTTTGTTTAACACTGGAGGAAGCGTTATTATGGCTTATGGAGTCATATTTCAGCCAGAAGCAACGGTTGATGAAAATGTCTTAATGATGCATTTGTTTCTTACAAACACTCAGCTTTTCACTTCAGAAGACATTAACTGATGGACTGGAGTGGTGTGGATTACTTGTGGATTATTGTGATGTTTTTATCAGCTGTTTGGACTCTCATTCTGACGGCACCCATTCACTGCAGAGGATCCATTGGTGAGCAAGTGATGCAATGCTACATTTCTCCAAACCTGATCCAATGAAGAAACAAACTCATCTAACAAATAGACACTTTTCATGTTTGGGTGAAATACCCCTCAAAGTGTTTTGATCACAGTGTCGAAAGCTGTAAAGGGAAACCAGATAATTTAGTCAACGCTGTGACGTTCACAACAAAGCAGTTGTTTTCTCTTCTCACATGCTTAACTGCTACTGTTTTGCTAGCGAAAGTGGCTGTAATTAAAATGTTCAGCTAAACGTTAAAGCTCTGCGCTGATATACAAGCGTCCACAGTGACAGGCACTAAAAAGAAAAAGGCTACATCACTCGCAGCTCATCCTGTTGGGGTTGGCTTTCAGCTCTTGGCAGGGAACGTCAAGAAGACGGGCTGTAAAAAGCGCTGAATTAATGTGGAGGGTCGGCCTTAGCTGTGTCACTCAGTTCACTGGCGCTTTCATGAGAAAGCAGATGACTAGACAGTGCAATGTGAGCACCGTCTCATCTGGATACATGCGTGTGTTTATAGAGGGGTTTTGACATTGTGATGGCATCTTGCTAAGTCCTGCTCTTAATCGGGACGTCCCGTGGCTGCTGTGCTCATTTCTGGAGTTGTTTGGGGTTAGTATGATTTTTTAAATGCTTTTGAAAGAAGTATTTTCTGCTCACTAAGGCTGGATTTTTTTAATGTAAAAAATATCATAAAAATAGTAATATTGTGAAATGTTATTATTATTTAGAAAACAGTTTTCTGTTTTAATATATTTTAAAATGTAATTTATTCCTGCGATGCAATGTTGAACTTTCAGCAGCCATTACTCTGAAACCATGACACTTTTTCAGGATTGTTTGCGTGAATATATATGTTTTAAAATATATATGAATGTATATAAATTTTTTTTTTTTTTTTTTTTTTTTATATACATATATATAGTTTCCTGATTTTGTATATTATACTGTATATGTGACCCTGGACAACAAAACCACTCATAAGGGTGAATTTTTTTAAATTGAGATTTATACATCATCTGAAAGCTGAATAAATAGCTTTCCATTGATGTATGGTTTGTTAGGATCGGACAATATTTGGTTGAGATACAACTATTTTAAAATCTGGAATCTGAGGGTGCAAAAAAATCTAAATATTGAGAAAATCGCCTTTAAAGTTGTCCAAATGAAGTTCTTAGCAATGCATATTACTAATCAAAAATGAAGTTTTGATATATTTACGGTAGGAAATTTACAAAATATCTTCATGGAACATGATCTTCACTTAATATCCTAACGCTTTTTGGCAAAATCAAAAATCAAAATTTGGGGTCAAACATACAATGTATTGTTGGCTATTGCTACAAATATACGCCAGCGACTTATGACTGGTTTTGTGCTCCAGGGTCACATATAACAAAAATAAAACAAGTAGATAGAATAGAAACCGAATAGATAGTGTAAAAGAGTTGGTGTAGCAATTATTTACAAAGAAACAGCAAGTAACACTGAATTAAATGTGAAATTTTAAAGTAGAAGTAAAGCATACTCTTTATAAATAATCTTTATTTACAACTTTGAAAAATAATTTTACAGGGCACATTCCATATAGTCGCTTTAATGAGTTTAAAAAATCTATATAATAGACAAAAATTGTACTAGAATCCAGTTTAACATGATTTTAGATGGCATTTAGCATGTCACACCACAGGACATGTCAAGTATTTCATGTCAAAACCAACATGCAAACAAACTCGGTTGGAGTCCAATTGATTTCTGATGAGCAGATATCATAGCTCAGGATTTTATCAGTCGAATATCGTCTCGGACGAAATGCCACTCGCATGCTGTTTGTGTACAGAACGCCAGGGGACGTGTTCCTGACTGCGAATAACACAAAACAGTGAAACATCACGCTGCGTAATCCCCCGTCCAATTAGCCAAATCCACCCCACACGTCTAATCTATAGCAGCATGAGAGGAGCACATTAACACGACGCCGCTCGTTCCCGTAGGGAGGCAGGAGTGCAAGAACAAGTAGTCCTAATGAGGAGCTCTGACCTATACGAGGCTCAGATCTTCACACGGCTCGGCCTGCTAACGGTGGGCCCCCGATCTTCACAAGGAATGTTTCAGGGGACGTGACTCGCCAGCCATTTGATCAGACACTAAGAAGGGTCACCGAAGCGGGCCCCACATGAAGCGGCGAGAGCACATTTGGTATGCGGAGCCGAGAGCGAGCGGCTTGCAAGACTGGTTCAACTGGCATTTGACATCACTTCCAAGATCTCGGGCTTCGGGGAAGAGAGTGCTGGAGACACAAGAGACGAGGCTGTAAACTTGGTTTTCACTGTTACAGAAGTCGGCAGGGCCTTTTAACTCTGTTGTAAATGCTTAGTTAGGGTCAACTCGTGAAGTACTGCTCGCAACCCATTTTACTCGTGCCGTGTGATGTATTTTCGAGTGAAAATGGATGTTAAATGGGTAAAAATGTAGGATGGGATGTAATTTTAATCTTTTGTTCAATTATAAATGGCTTTAAGGTCACTTTTGATGCATTTAAAGAATCCTTGCAGCATAAAAGTATCAATTTATTAAAAAAAAAAAAAGGTTACTGACCCGAGACGAAATCTAAATTACATTTAGATTTTGCCATTAAGTACAAAATATGTAAGGACCCATAAAAGCCTTAAATGGTTTATTGATGTACCTGGGTTTTTATAATGAGTAACTTTTGAAAGCTATTTTATATTTGTTTTTTGGTACGTTATACCATCATGAAATACTGTACTTGTAATGTGTTTCCAAGTGAAAGTGTAAATTAAATGAGTAAAAATGTAGGGAGAAACATAATTTTAGTTGTCTGCATTGCCAAAAATAATTTTATTTTATTTATTTTTTTTATAAACATACATAAACATCCTTAAAGCATGCAAGCCAAATGTAAAACCTTACTCAATTTAATGTGATTTACGCTTAAAAAAAGAAAGAAAATGCAATTTTCCAGTATTTTAAGGCATATAAACATCATTCAAGATATATTTATTTTTCAGTCTTGTTTTAAGGATATTTAGATATTTTTACTTTTATTTATTTATTTATTTGATTGATTGATTGATTGAAAGTGTTCTCCAATAAATCATGCACAATAAAAACCAGAACTTGTATTATGAAACAAAATGTATAATTTTAAATAAATAATAAATAATTATGATTTAATATAAATAATTTTATTTTTAAAATTTAAACAATTAAATAATATGCATTAGCATGCCACAGCAAAAGAGAAAATATAAAATCATACTGACTCTCAGTGACAATGGCAATACCATCAGAAAATATCTTGAAAATGATATATGATATATGAAATCATCTGAACAATCCTTCAAAATAGCAATCATTTCAAAAGGTTCTTTTGTTTGCTATGATTATTGCATGCCCTTTGCAGTCTTCTCCATAATGAATGTTCCTGTTATTCTAGTCATGCAATCTTTAACGTATCATTATGTAATCATGGACCTCATAGCATAGGAAAAAAACTCAGCTGGGAATAAAATCATTATAAATTGGGACATGTCATCTCCTAAACTTTCTAATAGAGGGCAGTTGCAGGGGAATTCTGAAGGTTGAAAGTCGCATGTAGACCTGGCCAGCAATGATGGGTCCTGCTTGTATTCCCCAGCGAGCCGGAGAACTATCAGGTCTAAATAGTGCCGAGCACATTTAGTACCACAATGATGGATTGTACCCACCAAACATTTCCTCCTATTTTAAGTGAAAAGGAGTCCAGAGGCTAAACTCCACCGGTATGCTGTTACAGGCACATTAATATCCATTTGATATAAAACTGACAGTTCTGACCCTCTATTCTTATGACATATGTTCAAAAACATAAAATAGCAAATGTGCACCAATTTAAGTTACATAGCCAGAGCTAAAAAAAATTAAATAAATAAATAAACCGAAGATTTGTTCATTTGTGTGATTGTTTGCTTTAATTCTGTATATATATATATATATATATATATATATATATAGATAGGAGTAATGATGGAGCTTTTGGACGCCGCATATTCTCTCAGAAACGACGAAAGACGAATCTACTTCAACATGCTAACTGTTTTAATTTATTAAACATACAGAATTATCGACTGATCATTATAATTCTCAAAATTTAATTATAATTACAAAAAAATAGCAAACATGTTGAATTATATAATTAAATGCACCGGATAGCATAATTGTTTTAGTTTTTTTTGTATTGTTTATAAAACTATTTATTTGTTTGAACATTTCTGTATTTAATCACATTTGTATAGATGCGATAAACCACTGGAGGCCGAACAATAGGATTTTTTTTTTTTTTACCATGGGTTTTGGTCGTTCTGCTTTGTTTACCATGGTAAAAATCACTGTAATGTGCATGCCCTTGTGGTTTAATTCATTATTTTGTTGTACTATAATTATTAGAAACTAGATACTTTGAAAAAAGTTTTAGCTTACTCTACCAAACCAGCTAATTTTGCTTTAGCAAAGAACAGACTTGTAGTTGAATTAATTAGACTACATTGCATGGAAAATAAATCAATTTATATCATATTTTGGAGTGTTTTTGAACTGGCGCAGTAATTACTGTGACACATTCACAGAAAATAAGGATGCTTTTCCATGGATAACACAATGACATCTCAGCAGTTGTTGTTTTCTAGACTGTTACAGAAATGTTTTCTAAATGAGTGCTACGACTGAATAATACACTGTCTTTTCCACTTTTTGACTGCAAATACATTCACTCACCCTCAAGACATTCCAAACCTGTATGACTTGATTTTTTTTCACATAATAAGAAATAAAAGCATACGGGTTTGGAATGACGTGTGGGTGACTAAAAGATGACAGTTTTTTTTTTATTTTAGGCTTTGTAGTATTCCTTTAAACCTCTCAAATGCTTTAGCCCAGAACATCACGTCATCGAGGAGCTGCAGATTTGCTGGGAACCCACGTGTGGAGCCGTGGCACTCGGACAATGCTGTTGTCGAGCTCGGACGAGTGTTGAGTAATGAGGCCCCAGCGAATAGCAGTTCTGCCCTTAACTCATCCCTTCTGGCAGGCCTGTGTGCTAATGATCTGTGTGGCCGAACTGTTAGACGATCCGCAGCCTGTCCCAGCGCGCAACGCTTGCCCAATATACAGCCACTCACTTACCGCTAACTTAAGGCTTCTCTTAATACACAGCATGTATTTTAATACACCTTTGAAACATGAGTTGGTTTATTTATTTATATGCGTGCTCTTGGCATGCTCTCTACTGTCTGGGGAGTCTTTCTATATCGCTCTCTCTCAGAGGTGCAGCAGCATCTAGTGGTCTTGCTGGAAATAAATCTTTGCGTGAATGAAATGTATTTTTCTCACCTTTGCCTCAGTGGTCTTGCAAAAGATAGCTGCTGAATAGTAGTTTTTCTTCTAATCTGTTCTGCAAATCCAAATGCTTTGTTTGATTTTGTTCTGGGCACATGCAAATAAAAAAAGATATAGTTGCTTGTATACACGAAGCATGAGCAGAACAAATTTCTGTGTAAATGTATCATAAAAATGCATGAATGCAATAAAGTATTGCAAGAATTTACGCAAGCATAGTTGCAAAACTACAAACGATGCAAAAAGTCTTCAGTTGCGTAAGTTGCTATAATTTACGTTAACATTAATTTGCGTCTCGTCAGAACGCAAAACGGAATGTAGCGTTTGGTCGCGCTACATCGCTACTTGCTGGAAAAAGTAGTTAGCTGCTGGAAAAGCTACACTGTTTTAAAAGTAGCGTCGCTACTGTAAAGGTACTGAAAAATGTAGTTACGCTAGTAGCGTCGCTACTTGTAGCTAGCTACTCCCCAACACTGCATCTAATCCCACATGTACTGAATCTAACAAAAAAAAACATCATCATCTCTCCCTTTTCTGTACATTCCGCTGTTGTGTGTTTATCTCGACACCCTCCTAAAGCATCCATGCTATGGTGTTAATATCAGCATCCAGCCTAACAGCTTATGAATGCTAACCAAAAGCTCGGTGTGAAAGTGCTCCAGATCTCTGCAGCCCGTGCTCACAGATTAGCACTTCAAAAAGGGCAAAGCGGTCTCCAACTCTGACAAGCCGCCAATACACTTTCTTTAATGTCGTGCCTCTGGCTGTTGCTGTTGACTCGGCAGATAACCGCGGCGTCATTTAGCACAGCTTATTTCTGCAGAACGTGACATCCGGCACCTTTTAATCCCATTATATCATTATTATTTGTCAGAAACCTAATATACTCGCATGATGACACATACAGGATGTGTACAGGTTTCCTGTGCCAACAAGAATTACTGTCACTTTACTTGAGGTATTTATGGCGAATTGCATAATGATTCGTCCAGGGCTCTGGTACTCATACATGTCTAATATCAGAAAATACCTAAAAAAAAAACAACCCCACGTCAAGGATTCAACATAAGCTGCATTCAACGTAATGCAAACATACAGCAGCAAATTCCTCCCTGTAATGAAGTAAAACCATTTCCTTGGCCAGTATTTCCATCTTATTTTCCAGTAAAAAAAAAAAATAAAAATAAGTAAAAATAAGTATTCAAGATCAATTTACTTGAGAATTAAAAAATATATAGTTCCCCCAAAAATGAAAATTTGCTGAAAATGTACTCACCCTCAGGCCATCCAAGATGTAAATGAGTTTGTTTCTTCGTTTTGAGAAATATAGCATTGCATCACTGTTTCACCAGTGGATCCTCTGCAGTGAATGGGTGCCGTCAGAATGAGAGTCCAAACAGCTGATAAAAACATCACAATAATCCACAAGTAATCCACATCACTCCAGTCCATCAGTTAACATCTTGTGAAGTGAAAAGCTACGTGTTTATAATAAACAAACCCATCATTAAGACATTTTTTGACTACGCTTCCGGCTAAATACAAGTCCATAATCCATAAAAACGCTTCTTCCAGTGAAAAAGTCCATCTCCTGTTGTCTCTCACATCAAAATCCACACACATATTTGTTTAGAGCTGTTTTTGGCTTGTAAATGGGGCTTGATCTGTGCAGATTTCTCTCCTGATTCAGACCAGATGACTTTTTCAGTGGAGAAAGCAACATTATAGATAGAGGACTCATATTTTAGCAATGGTTTGAAGTCATTAAAGGGGTCATATAATGCTGCTAAAAAGAACATTATTTTGTGTATTTGGTGTAATGAAATGTGTTTATGCGGTTGTCTTAATGATGGATTTGTTTCTTACAAACACGCAGTTTTGGGCTTCACAAGACATTAATTGATGGACAGGAGTGGTGTGGATTACTTGTGGATTATTATGATGTGTTTATCAGTGCTCTCATTCTGACGGCACCCATTCACTGCAGAGGATCCATTAGTGAGCAAGTGATGCAGTGCTACATTTCTACAAATCTGTTCTGATGAAGAAACAAACATAAATGATAACTATAAAGTTTTAAAAACATTCTCATCATTCTGGCATATCTATAGAAAGCTAAAACAGTGGAGAATTGGGCTTAACCCCTAACATGAGTCACATGAGAAGGCCTTCAATATTTCCTATGATTTGTGCAGCATATACAGTATCTCCCATCAGATCAGTCAGAACCCTGCACTGATAAGCATCAATCAGTTTGCTTTCTGGAGTGTGCTGCACTTTGTTAATAAAATCAATCTGCACACGTCTGAGGCTCTGGGCTCAGATCTGGTGATGTACCAGAAGGTGAGATGTTATCGATGACTCGATGTAATGTCTGGCATGAGCTAATTTTCTCTTGCACAAAAGGCAGTAAGAGTATAATGCAGATAAATAATAGAGTACACCTTTGGTTGAGTGAAGACCGTCTGGGGCCATTTTACCTATAAGGTACACCTTATACAAAGGGGAATATACAAGTATATTATCTACTAAACCAGGGGTGTCCAAACTTTTCCTAAAGAGGGCCGGATTCGACCCTTAAAGGGAATCTTTTAAAGGAATCTGTTGAACTCTGATAGACTTCTCTAGCAACACAGAATGGATCAGGTTAGTGGTTTTTGTATTATTTTGTTTTATAGTCCATCTGGGAAAAATCAAACATCACTTATGTAATGCATAGTCTCTTCATTATGCATCTCTGAACAAGAGGTAGCACGTTTCCTTCCTGAATGATTCAGCATTTTTTGATTCGATTGAATGGACGAATCAATGACTCGCTCGTAAAGACAGCTATTTGTTTTGTCCCTGAGTAAATCCATGCTCATAAATGCTTCAGTTCCTGCTTTCTTCCTTAATAAATCAGTGTTTTGAATGAATCGACTGAATGAATGATTCAATGACTCGCTCATAATGACACCCAGTTGTTTTATCCCTGTGAATCCGTGTTTGTGAATGCTTCAGTTCATTGGTTAAGTAAATGCTTAAGTCAGACACTCACATGCTTTGTTCCTGAATGAATCAGTGTTTTGAATGAATCAACTGAATGAATGATTCAGCGAGTCACTCAAAAAGGCAGCCAGTTGTTTTGTTCCTGTACAAATCTGTTTTTGTAACATCAGTTTAGTGAGCACTTCAGTCAGTCACTCACCTGCTTTATTCTGTAATGAATCAATGTTTTAAACAAAAATTGGTTGAGTGAATAGTTTGACAATAAATATGTCTTAATGATGGATTTGGTTTTTTTTTACAAACATGCAGCTTTTGCCTTTACAAGATATTAATTGACCTGCTTTGTTCCATAATGAACTAATGTTTTAAACAAATTGGTTGAGTGAATGATTCAATGACACACTAAAAAAGACAGGTCATATAGTTTTGATTGTGTGTTTGAGTGAATCAGTTGAATGAATGAATCACTGACTCACTCAAATATGGTCACTTGTCGCCACCAACTGGTGCAATGATGAAACGCACAGAAAGAATCACTGAAAAGACTCCAAAGTGATACAAAAGTTGCAACTAATTGATGTATACGTTGCAACTAATTGATGTATGTTGTTGGTTGTTGAAATCGTTATCCCAATTTTAGGTAATAGTGAAGCTTGCCTTAACAAGCACTGCTAGCCATTAAATAGTAGAAATATTGTGCATGTCTACAGAGTTGAAGAAAAGCAACCATTTAATAAGGCATTTTAAGAGTGAAACCGACAACCAGTGACGCGTCTAACAATGGACTAGACATTTATAGGCCATTTTTACAGATAAATCTTGACATAATGCCTGCAAATAAGTCCAATTTATAAACCTCTCACTACGCCATGATAGGTTTAGAAGAGATTCCAGCGATCCCGTTCAGTCATTTTCAGAAAATCCGTCCTTCTGGTTGGTACAAAAAATACCAGAACAGCTTAGTGGAGGATTAGACTTGCACCTGGTCCCCAATGAATTCTCTAACAGTGTTAAAACTGAAAAAGTGAACTGTGCGGCGAGCCAGAATGAGAGATTTCCATGCAAATTGTTGGCCTCATCTTCCTCCTTCTTAATAATAATCCCAACTCAATCCATCCCTCAGTTCAAAATGTGCCTAAATCTTCATTCTCTCAGTGTATTTTAGTGGTGTTGCATATGCTAAACTGACTCTCTGATTCCAGGTGATCGACATTAAGGAGAAGCTGAAGGAGTCGAAGAAATTCTGGTCGTCGCTGACAGACAGCATCTGTGCAGAGGACGAAGTGACTGACCCAGATGAGGAGCAGTGCTGGAACAGTCACACAAAGGGAAGGTACGACGGTCACCTTCAGACACAGATCCCCTTGAGTCGCATTGCAGATTGTTGTGTTTCAATGACACCTTCCATGGTAATTGTTTTAGCGATAATAGGTCAGAGGAAAATACAAAACACGCTCTTGGCACAATAGAAGGTTGCTGTCTGTCAAAAAAAAACATATATTGTGTTAACCACCCAAAAATAAATAAATAAATAAAAATAATAATATAAATAAATACATTTTAATTGGAATTTAACTGAATTAAATTGAACTGAATATGTGCAAATTTTGTATTATCCACTGGTGGTATAAAATATAATGTTTTGGTAATAAATTTAATTTAATTTAATTTAATTTTTACTAATTCTAAATCATTTCTGAAAATTTTACTCTGGTTAAAAGTTCAAGTTTGGGGTCAGAATGAAGAAATTAATCATTTTATTCAGCAAGGATGCATTAAATAATACAAACGTGACATTCAAGACATAATGTAATATAATGAAAATTCAGCTTTGCATCAAAGGAATAAATTACATTTTTTAAATGCACTGGTAATATAATATTAGATTGTTCAATAAGATGTATTTAAATAAATGAAATGCTTATAAACATGTAATTATTCATCATTTTAAACCATCACAGTTACCTTTCTAATTTTACTTTAGACAGAAACTAGTTGCATAGTGTTTGGATTTATAAAGTTCAATAAATTCCAAATAAATATACTTAAATAAATACAGTTTTACTATAATTTTTAAAAATTCAGTTTTGGGGTAAATTACTTTTTTTTTTTTTTTTTATCAAAAAGACAACAGCTATTTTAAATTTGAAAAATAATTTAGCCTTGGTAAGAGGAAGAGACTTATTTCATATATCAATCAATCAATCAACCTTACCAACCCCAAACCTTTGAATGGTTGTGTATATTAATATGTGAAGTTGAGATGTTGCATCCATAAACAGCTATGCCACTTTGTGTTTAAAAACAGCCTTTTAATAAGTTCTTCTTTGTCTTGACTTGTTTGGAACAAGTACACTGACAAGCTATCAATGCAACACATACATTTAGTGTGATTAATTATTTTTAACAAATGCTGCAAGACTTAGAAAAAAACTATGAGACACAATGAAATGCCCAAGGACATCAGTGTACATGTTACATTAGAGTTTCTTAAACAGCATTTAAGACAGGTATATATGGAATAAAAAGCAATAAAAGGCTTTGGATGGATTGACAGGCCTGTGGTTTTACAGCAGTTCATCCCTTCAGTTCATCTCAGTTCGCATGAACACGCCATGATGTCTGTCACTCCGTCTGCCAGCCTTTGACAATAAACCAGACGGCTTGGCAGAAAACCCGTCCGCTTTCCAGTCCTCCACAAGTGATAATATCAGCAGATGGTGCAATATAAGATGTGTTTCATTTTCTTTCCAAGCGGCCTCATCATGTAAATGACCTGTACTGTGTGAAGAGAGGTTTTTTTAGAGCACCTAAAAGACAAATTAACGCGAATGATAAGACTTGGTGGAGCTGGTCTCATTATTGGCTAATTACTGCTTAAAAACCACACGGATTGCATTTATAGGAGCACATTTTGCGATGCCGCAGCCTGGGAGCATTCAACAAGTTTCATTTATTTTTACACAAAGCACCACCTGAAATATTAATTAGGCACAAACAATTACCTCTTGCTAAAGTGCTTATTAGGAGATTAGATCTCAATAGAGTTGGTTGCATGCATAATGCTGCAACATGTGTTTATACTGACTCACAGGGTTCAGATAAAGAGGCAGAAATTTAGCAAAGGCACATATGGTATATGCAATTAATATCAAAAAGATAATTGTGACTATAATTTCTTGCTTTAAAATTCATCAGAGTTCTCATTCATCACATTCACATTTATCACTTTATTTCATTTTAAGCAGAAACTGGTTGTTTGGATTTATAATATTCAATCAATTCAACTAAATTCATTTGACTATATTTCTCATTAAACTTTATTATGGTTACTTTTGTAATTTTTTTTTTTAGGCAGAAACTGGTTGCATATTGTTTGGATTTATAATGTTCATAAATAATCAATAATATTGATATAAATGTATTAAAATAAATGAATTTTGACTACAGTTTCCAATTTTAAACCACTACAGTTACCTTTTTATATAAATTTAAATACATGAATTTTTACTATAATTTCTTATTTTAAACTTCATCACAGTTACCTTTTTAATTTTATTTTGCAAAGAAGCTGGTTGAATAGTGTTTGGAATTATAATGTTCAATAAATTCAAATGAATGTATAGTAAATAAATAAGTTTGACTATATTTTTTCATGTTAAACTTCATCACAGTTACTTTTTTAGTATTTATTTATTTATTTAGAAAGTGGTTGCTTGGGTTTACAATATTAAATTAATTCAAATAAATGTATTTAAATGTACATTTAAATAAATATAAATACATTTAAAGATTGAGAATCTCATTGTTAGAATGATGAACCATTAATAATATAATTTGCAAAATTGTTTATTTACTAAATTTGCATACTTATTTATTCAATATGTATTGCCTTTTTGCAACTACTTAAAATAAATTCAAATGAATGTATAGTAAATAAATAAGTTTGACTATAATTTTTCATGTTAAACTTCATCACAGTTACTTTTTTAGTATTTATTTATTTAGAAAGTGGTTGCTTGGGTTTACAATATTCAATTAATTCAAATAAATGTATTTAAATGTACATTTAAATAAATGTAAATACATTTAAAGATTGAGAATCTCATTGTTAGAATGATGAACCATTAATAATATAATTTGCAAAATTGTTTATTTACTAAATTTGCATACTTATTTATTCAATATGTATTGCCTTTTTGCAACTACTTAAAAGAATATAATCTGCTAAAGTGTGTTTTATATTTAATTTTATTTACATTTTATTGAACCAGAAAAACACTTGAGATTAAAAAAAAATAATAAAAAAATAAATAAATAAATAAAAAGTGTGTTTTATTTTTTTATTTTATTTACATTTTATTTAATTAACGGAAAATGCTTGAGATAAAAATTTAAAAAAAATAAATAAATAAAATCTTTCTTTCTTGTCTTTTCCTGGATAAGCAGTGCAAGTAATTAAGCAAAATTTAAAAATATATAAATAACTATTTTTTTTTTTAATTATATCAGATTTCCCTAATGCCCTTTTTTGAGATAATCTGCATGCATAACTATCTGTTTTATAATACATGCTAACTTATTAAAATGTTTCTGATTTTCCTTAACTGAAACTTTAACACTTTTATTAGCTGCCTTGCAAGCAAAACATTTCCTTCAAGAAATGCAGATCTAGTAATGTTTGCACCTTTTCAACCAAGGTGATTTTCACGCTATAGGTGAAAGTGCAGCGTGCAGCCTGACATTATTCTTGTGTTGTACAGCGCAGGGCGACGCAAAAACGCTGACGTCTGATGTACGCGGTGCAAGTGAATATTGCAAATGAAGTCATTCTGCACACAATGTAGAGCTGCAGGGCATGTTAATGTGAACGTGAGAGGTGCTGATCCTGCTGAAGTCGCTCTGGATGGGGTCATGCTCGAGTCAACAACAGCAATGCTTCATCATGTGACCATTACAAATGCAGCAAAATATTAAGGTTTTATTATAACTGGCTGGAGAAAATGCTGTTCGAGGCACATAAATGTTTTGGCATGAATGTGTTTGCATAAATTACCATTTTTGTTTAATTTATTACATTTTTGTACATAAATGCATTCGCATTTGTGAGCCCCTCGACTTTGCTTTTTAAGATTTGTAATCAAATATAGATTATATCAAATCACAGATTGAAAAAAGTGAATCATTTATGTGTTTGTTGAACCCTGACTGTGAAAGCCTGCGAATAAACTATTCCCACCAAATGTTTGCCTGTTGATTTCCAGATATTTCCCTGAAGTTGTAAAAGACGGTCTCACGAACCAGCTCAATAACCCAGAGGTGGAAGTGGACATCACGAGACCGGACACCTTCATCAGACAGCAGATCATGACCCTGCGAGTGATGACCAACAAGCTGCGAAACGCCTACAACGGCAAAGACGTCTACTTCCAGGACTCCAGTGAGTCGCTTCCTTTTGAAAGAAAGGCCTAAAAGTTTCAACAATATCAGTAAAAACTTTCCATCATATACAGTTTTTTCACAATCTAAGACAAAACATATATTAATACTACTATACTAACATACTAAAAGCAAATACTAATATAATAATATAATTTAATTTTACCTTGAAGTAACTCTCATGGGGACCAACTCATATTTATTCTATAAATCAATTTAACAAACGTTAAATAAATGCAAATAAATATTTAATGATTAAAAAATAAAGACTAAAAATAATTGTATATATACAATTTAGATTGATTGCATATATAATACATATTTCATTGTCCAAAAAAAATAAAATTATAAAAGATATAACTTTAGATCTGACTTTCTTAAAGGTATAATGCATAGATGAAAATAGATTCAATTGCACAGATAAAAATAAGCCCAAACTGGCATGCACATTTACACCCTTTTCTGATGCAAAAGCTCTCCAGCATGTGTTATTCCCCGTAAAGAGGCCAGCCCATCCCTCAAACGGCCGCCCGCGGCTCCATTAATCATCCGGCGGCGTCAGAAAGCGTCACACACCGTCTAGACCCTCTGCCAGAGTCAGTGAAATGAGATCCCTCATCTGTCACAAACTCACACCAACAGGAAGCTGAATTATGATAATGGAGGGTCAGGTCCGGGAATATTCACGTCCTCCGGTGCCATTTCTGTTTGCTGGGGTTTGAGTTGATCCTGAGTAACTCGAAACCTATGTATAGGACCAACTAATAATCATTAAAGAAATCAGTAAATCATTTCAGAAATCAATAAATCAATGCAAATATACACTCTAAAAAATGCTGGGTTAAATATATTTTACCCAGCACTGGGTTGTATTTAACCCAGCATGTTTTAAATAAACAAATAAATAAATATGATTTAATAATAACAAAATAATAGTAAAAGCATTCAAAATAAACTGAAAATACAATATAAATTTTAGCAGTTGATAATTACTAAGCCCTTTATAAACACACATTAAAACACATTATTACATTAAAATATAATATTAACTTAATATAATAATGCAAAAATATATATAATATGTGTAGATATGGAGCCTTTTAAATATTTAAAAATATAGTGAATAAAATAAGATGCAAAAATATAAAATTGAATTAAAAATAATTGAAATTACAATATAAAATGTACCGATTGATAATATATAGATTTAATATAAAGAAATTAAAATGTAGTTATTACGCCCCCTTTATAAACACACATTAGGTGTATTTAACACATTAAATGTATTTGTAATTTAAAATAGAAAATTATAATAGAAAAAAAATCTAATAGAAAATATAACATAATAATAATAGAAAAAATAAAATAAGCAAAAATTTACCAATTGATAATTAAAATGAAGTCAATAAGTCTTTTATAAACACACATTACGTATCATATGTAATTATAATTTATATGTATATAAAATATAATATACAATAAAAATATATTATTTATTATATGTATAATAATGTATTAATAATACAAAACAATAGTGTATAATATTCATAGATGGTAAACTTTTTAAATATTTATAGCTTTTTGCTTTATATGTTTTTTGAATATTTCATATTTTTATAATAATTCAAAACTTATTAGCAACTTATAATTTATAAGGTTTGACATTTTAGAAGCTTTTCGGTTTTAAAAAGTTACAAATATAAGTCCGTGTGCATTTTTAGACATTCATTCATTTGCTTGTGTTCGATCCATTTTTCTAAATTATTCTGCAGACACTAAACTTGACTCCTTAATATTTTTAACCTTAACAATTTTGAACCTGCATTTTTCAGTGATTTTAGGTGCAGTGTGCAGGTGCATGTTATTTCTGTGTGTTTCTCTATGCCAGGTGATGAGGAGAGCGGCTCGGGCAGCGGAAGCGGCTTCACCACAGAGCCGGAAGTGGTCCATACGGAGCCACCGATGCAGGAAGCAGACAAAAGCGACCCTCAGCCACCAGCAGACGCGGCGGGCCCTCAGCAGACGCCTTCGCTGCAGTTACTATCCGCTGTAACGGCCCTCACCTGGCTGCTGCTGCTGCTGCGGTGGAGATAATGGCAGTAGGCGGCACGCAGCCACACGGACGCTTCAGACAGACTCGCGCTGTTAGCCTTTCCCTAACTGGACCGGACATTTTAAAAAAAAATAGCAAGAAAAAGCCCATGAAAAAAAGGAGAGCAAGCTAGCTAGCTAGACATGAGGAGGAAACCTTTGCATCCTGCTTGTTCCAAAGAATGCTTGGTGCAATCAGAAGCCAACT
Organism: Sinocyclocheilus rhinocerous; assembly: GCF_001515625.1. Classification (NCBI taxonomy): domain Eukaryota; kingdom Metazoa; phylum Chordata; class Actinopteri; order Cypriniformes; family Cyprinidae; genus Sinocyclocheilus; species Sinocyclocheilus rhinocerous. Next base: position 762,194 of record NW_015664702.1, read on the forward strand.
GCTCTCATTTCTAAATGATGTTAAAAGAAAAGCTAACTTTTCGGATGAAAAGTGATCGCCGTGCAAATGGGATTGCTTTACTTTTTCGGGAAAGAATGGGAAAATATGAAAATCTATTTTTGTTTTCCTTTTATACTGCATAAAATGAGACAACAAAATACGCTTTTTTTTTTTTTTTTTTAGTGTTTCCCCCCCCCCG
>NW_015664702.1:762424-765433 GCF_001515625.1 Sinocyclocheilus rhinocerous
TTAGTGTTTCGCCCCTCCCGAGTTTATTGTGCGAAAAAAAGCAGACGTTATAAAGAAAAAAGTAAGAATAAAAATCTATATAAATCAACTTGTTATGTACCACTGTGAGAATGCATGGGGAGGTCATGAGTAAATGTTTTTAACTGTGATTTTCACACAATTTTAATGTTTTTTTTTTGAAGTGTTTTTGTTGTTATTTTGCTAGGCTGATGGCGATTTAAGGTCATTTTAGAGGACTTCAGATGGTGAGCGTGAAGGTCGAGTTTTGCTCCTGCTTAATTCAAAATTAATGATCCATATCTTAATATATAAAGGTTTTAGTTATAAAATGTTTTCTTACAGAGAAAGATTTATTTATAATTTCTAATATAATTATATATTTTGGCTTTACCAGGTAGCGACTTTTATTCAAAAGTGCGTATCTAACAAAATAGCTCTCGCAAAGAAAGTAGTTTTTTTGCTCTTTTCAGTGCAAACCCGTTCATTTATTTAACAAATATTTTCTTTTTGGATGTTCCTGATACAGGCAATTTTAAAAGAAATTTCTTACTGAATAACTCGGTTTCCTTTGCCCCGTATATAATTCTGATTGGGATAGTGTTTCTATCGATAAGCCAGTGTTAAGCCCGACTGATTCAAGTTCCTTACGCTCATTTATATACTCATCATTGTAATCGATTATGTATGCACAACCCTCATTTACTTATCAACAGCTTTTTCATTTTTTAGTCTTTATATGTAGCTCACCATATCATCGTTTCATGTATAAACATTTACATTTACAAAATAATTTTGTTGTGAAACAACAGGCCTCATTTATGAAACTAAAGCAGATTAAATTTGTGTGTAAACTATTAAACATTTAAATATATAAAACATCTATTTTATTCTATATTTTGCAACATGCAAAATGGTTCTTTGAATTTGCATTTTTGACAGATTTGGAGAAATGTAGCATTGCATCACTTGCTCACCAGTGGATCCTCTGCAGTGAATGGGTGCCGTCAGAATGAGAGTCCAAACAGCTGATAAAAACATCACAATAATCCACAAGTAATCCACATCACTCCAGTCCATCAATTAACATCCTGAGAAGCCAAAAGCTGAATGTTTGTAAGAAAGAAATCCATCAAGACGTTTTTAACCTTAAATTGTTGCTTCCAGCTAAAATACAAGTCCATAATCCATAATAATGCTTCCTCCAGTGAAAAAGTCATCTTGTCTGAATCAGAGAGAAAACAAAGTGCGAATCAGCTCGAAACAAATATGTGGGTGGGTTTTGATGTGAGAGACAAGAGGAGATGGACTTTTTCCCTGGTAGGAAGCATTATTATGGATTATGGACTCGAATTGTGGCCAGAAGCAACAGTTTTAACTTTAAAATGTTTTGGTGGATTTGTTTCTTACAAACACGCAGCTTCTCTCTTCACAAGACATTAACTGATGGACTGGAGTGGTGTGGATTATTGTGATGTTTTTATCAGCTGTTTGGACTCTCATTCTGACGGCACCCATTCACTGCAGAGCATCCATTGGTGAGCAAGTGATGCAATGCTACATTTCTCCAAATCTGATGAAGAAACAAACTCATCTACATCTTTCATTTTAAACTTTAATTTTTGGATGAACTATGCCTTAATTTTAAATTGCATTCACAAAATTTTATGAAAGACTTGCATTGTTCTGCTTATGTTTCATGAACGAGGCCCAATGAGTTTGAGTCGCTACGAATGTTACAAGGGCACTTTTTTGGTTTGACTTGTACCTGTAGTTATGAATGTTCCCAATCCAGTGCAATTCAAATCCGATTTATACATTGAACAAACTGACAGAATTGCCAGTTTAATGGCTCAGACCTCCCGTTATGAATGCTGGCATATGTTAATGTATCGTTTTATGACAGCCTCTACAAACAACTTGTGGTTTAAGGAAGGATGCCGTGCATTCATCCAAAACCGCAAAGCTGTGCTTTATGTTCAAAGCTGAAACATCATGCTCTCGTCATCATTGAAATGCAAAGATGCTAAAAGATCCTCTAATGTCCTCTTCTCATAGATGCGTGAAGGTTGAATTGAAGCATCAGTGAGGACGGGTGGCGTGTGGAATATAGGCACACAAACAGCTTTGAAAATGAAATGTGAGAGAGTCTGGTGATGCTCCACTGCGTCTGGTTTTGAAGGCAGGACAGGTAGCAGAAGACAATGTGCTTTTTGCTCATGCCTGGGTACTTTTGTCTTCCCAGAAAGGCTCAGAAAGCACCTCGGTGGGTTTTGGAAATGAGAAATTCAGTGAGCCAAGAGAGAGGACGCGTTGAGGAAAGGTCGAACACATAGCTGTGTCTTAAAGTCAACATGAAGTCAGATTTTGAACCCCATTCACTGTAACATCTTCCTAGCTCTTGTGCTGTGCTGAAAGTCCTTTATCTAATTTGGTGTTCCTGGTCAAAAATGACTGGCATTTTCAAAATTGCTTGTAAATCTGTCATTGTGCTATATTATCATCAAACATTGGATTCAATCTTTTTGTCAACATGCTTTTTTTTTTTTTCAATTAGCACAGGTTTTGTATTTCTTTTTGGAATTGTTTGGTTGCTGGCTTCATTGATCTAAACTTATGCACCTCAGCTTTTTAGTGAATATTGCTAAAATTACACACAAATAATGTTTGTTAGTTTTTTTCAGTTAAAAACTGAGGTGCATTAGCTGAGTTTTTCCTGAAGCAACAATTTATTTTATTTTATTTTATTTTTTCATTTAATTGTTTTATAATTGTTTATATATTTTAGAAATATGCTATTTGGTATAAAGTATTTTGTTTTGATTTTTTTACATTTTTACATCTATTTTAAAATTGTCATTTAAAAGTAATCTTTTTTATGTAGTGTCAGCTTTTGTCACATTTGATAGTCAAGCATCCTTTAAAATACGTATTACAACATTTGCATCTCATCAGACATGATGATATTTAATGCATTAACTTTGACAGCCCAAACACACACACACACACATA
>NW_015664702.1:765473-780651 GCF_001515625.1 Sinocyclocheilus rhinocerous
AAAATAAATAAAAATCCTCTCCAGGTCAAAATGACAAGAACACAACATGAGGGCTAAATTCACTTTAAAGTCATGTTTTGGTTTTTTTTCTCACTTAAAATGAACTTAATGGACGCAAAATAGGTAATCCTATGTTGACTTTAAGTGTTAGATGTGAATGCCAAGGAAATGAAGATGCAAATGCAGAAGAAAAAAAAAACAGAACAATTTCTTGAAGGTATAATTCATGAATGCTCATCAGATGACAACTTTACTTCAAGGAAGACAAAAGTGGTGGAGGGTCTCAAAACTGGTTGCTATATAGATCACGAAGGGGCACGTTAGCTCAAAAACGGACGTTTTTTTCCCCTCTGTTTTCTCTTCCATTGCCCACAATCTGAAGATGAAGCATGTTATGTAAAACTTTTCCTAATAGCTTGCGTGTTTCTACTTGTGGTCTGGATGTATTTGGCTTTTCTCTTTTGTGCGGAGATGATATCGATTCAACTGTATCGTCTATTTTATTGGTCTCGGAGGATCTGAAGACTACGTCGTCTATCCGTCAAAAGGACAAATGGTTTTTATTTTTCATGTTGTAATGTGTTTGATGGATACAAACCAAATCCAAGCACTCGGAGTGAATCTGTTTCTATAGTTTTGCTTTCTTTTTCCACACTGCACTTTGAAATTGAGTTCCACATTTAGATCTTTATATGAGTGACGAAAAAAGAAAAAAAAAAGAAAGAAAAACGTTTACATGTAAACAAGTACAAGCCATGTCAAATACATGTTTGAAACACTTTGAGAAGATTGTGGTCTGAAAGTGAACGTTGTTCCTACTGAAGCACGCTGCTTTGAGCTACTATAGGTGAAGTTTTAATGCGACGTTTATGTCGTGCAAGCAGACATGCCTTACAGTTTGTTTTCTTTTTTTTTAAGAAAAAAAGTACTAAATGGATTGCATATTTGGATTTTGTTACTCTCTCTTATATACGGACAAGTAATGAAGGGGTGCAAATAAACATTTTATATATATATATATATTAAAAAAAACATTGGTTGTCATTTTATGTGTGTGTATGTAAGCTTTTATCACATGCATTTATGAAATGAAGTCTATCATCAATTAGAGATTTTCTGGTACGCTCATGCAACGTTTATTTAAGCATGCATCATTACTCAGGCATTCATTCTGCAGATCAAAAGAGATTTTAATGGAAACGCTGATGCGATCAAATTTAGTGAAGGAAAGAAAATCAATCAGGCTTTAAGGAATAATTACAAACATAAGAGGTGTTTATGGTTTAATGGGCAGTCTTGCATCTTAAAAACTGCATGATGGGATCATAAAACATGATCAAATTAAGGTTCGGTGAATGAGTGAGTCACCTGACCCAAATCAATCGATTCGATTGATTCATTAGACAGAACTCTCCCATTTGGTTGCAGATTAGACAACATTTTATGTTTGTGTGCAGTCAGCGAGAACAACACATATTTTCAATATATTATTTTGCAGCACCCAGTCTTTCTCTTTCATTGCACACAATTCACAACTCTGCTAAAATATAAATATATATTTGTGCTTTGTTGCTGCAGATTCGGGAAATGCTGCTGTAGCCACCTATTCAAGTTTTAATAAACCATTTCTCCCAAAACAATTTACCGGAAAGCAAAGGCCTTTGTTGATGTGGAAGAAACATTAGGACAAACCTTCAACTGCAAATTTAGATCAAATTCGATTTATGTGCACAGGCACGAATTGATGCATTTATGCACATTACCTTAGCTGTAAGTAATTATAAAACATGCATTTTGCATATGCATGTTCTTTGTGGGAACATTTGACTGAACAGTACGCTGCTCAATACAGTTAATTAGGCTGAACAAATGTTTTGCATTGGTAAACTCAATACCCAAGTCAGAAACCTAAACTAACATTTCAGATGACTAATTTGACAATAGACACTTCAAATAATTCCCAGCAGTTTGTAAATGATCTTTAAACTGCAGTATTTTAAGTTATGTAGGAATGATGGCTGTTTTTTGAGATCCACTTCATATGAGCATCTGCCAGTGGATATTTTCCAATTCTCACTTATGATTTTCTAGTGTTTTGGGCTCAAGAAGGGATCATCTTTTATTGAAGCTGCTCTCACAACACATATTTTTATATTCAATTCTGTAGGAGAATGCTTATGACACCAGCTTCTTTCAAAACCCATCAAAAATATGTATGCGTCAAATCAAACTTATTATAACACTGTAATGATGATGATTTTAGCTTTTTTACCTTTGGATCCACCAAAGCAATACAGTAATAAACATACAGTAGGCCTAATAAAAACTAAAAACACTTCAACTACAATGAACACTAATCACTGTAATGGTGACTTGAAGCAAAACAGCTTTTTTAATATATACAGTTAATAGTGCTAATATATACACAAGTAATAGTTTTAATATTATTAGTGCTAATATATACATGTAATAGTGCTAAACATCTTCCCCATACTTTAATCAAAAACTCAAAATATCAAAGTGAAAACCTTACATAAGTTTTAATATAAGTTGTTTATGCTAAATGGCCTAAAAGTGATTTTCAGCTTCTTTCAAAACCCATCAAAAATATGTATGCGTCAAATCAAACTTATTATAACACTGTAATGATGATGATTTTACCTTTTTTACCTTTGGATCCACCAAAACAATACAGTAATAAACATACAGTAGGCATAATAAAAACTAAAAACACTTCAACTACAATGAACACTAATCACTGTAATGGTGACTTGAAGCAAAACAGCTTTTTTAATATATACAGTTAATAGTGCTAATATATACACAAGTAATAGTTTTAATATTATTAGTGCTAATATATACATGTAATAGTGCTAAACATCTTCCCCATACTTTAATCAAAAACTCAAAATATCAAAGTGAAAACCTTACATAAGTTTTAATATAAGTTGTTTATGCTAAATGGCCTAAAAGTGATTTTGTTTTTTTTTTCATGTAATGTCAACTTTTAAAATACACAATGTATTATAACATTTTCAACCACTGAAACTCATTGGACATGATGATCAATGCATTAACTGTGGCATACTAAAACTAAAATGAACTCTAAAATATACTGAAAAAAAACTAAAACTAAATTAGAACACTGGAAAAGCTAAAACTAATAGTGGACATTAATGAATACTAAACTAAACTCATGGGACACTTTAAAAAATAGACGTAGAAGATTATATTAAAAATTTGAAATTGTGAACAAATAAATAAATAATGTTGCTTATATAAAAAGTGCACCATAAACCCCAGAATGAGAATAAAACTAAATTCAAAAATGCTGAAAAAAGCTAAAACTAACAGTGAACATTAATAAATACTAAAATAAACTGATGGGACCACAATAAAATGCATGTGATAATTCTTTAAAACTGTATATTTTACTTAGTAACATTTATAAAATAAAAAATAAAACCTGACATTATTAAATTAAAAAGTTCATGTACTGTCAACAACTTCTACATTAGATACAACATTTATATACTTAAATACACAATGTATGTCAAATATTTAAAATAATAATAATAATTAGAAATGCTGATTGTTAATGCATTGGCTTTTGGATTATCAGTCCAGAAATACTAAAACTAAAATAAAATCAATATAAATTAAAAGGCAAAAACTACATTCAAAAACACTGAAAAGTTAAAACTAACAGTAAACATTAATGAAAACTAAACAACTGATGGGACGATTTTAATAGATGTAAAAAATATTTTACAGTTATATAAATATTTTACAGTTATATAAATACATAAAACGCACAGAAAAAAAAAAATCATCCACAACCTCACAATAATGGGAATTACAAAAAAAAAAGAAGAAAAAAAAGCAATACTTATTATATGATGATAACCGATAAGCCAGAACATTTTAAATATCCTAAAAAGTAATGTCAAATAATATTGTTTTACTTTTTATTGAAAATACATTTGTGCATAGTAAAAGGAAAATGTCAAAATGATCACTAATTAGGTCCCTTTTTTTGAGTTTTATCATTGAACTCAAAGTGAAGCTAAGACTCCGTGACCCCGTCGCCCGCATCTCATTATTTCACAGCACACGGCTCGGCTAATGACCTCACGGGTCATAAAAATCATCAGGTGCCAGAGACGATCTGAATATTTGATACGATAAATTGGAGTTCCAGTTGAATTATACTGAGCATTACACTGGAACACCCCGTTATGAAATATTGATGACATCATTTCCTTTTTTTAACAGACCCCTCAAATGACTCATGTAATAAAATAATTTGCTCTTGTAAAATACATAAAACGCACAGAAAAAAAAAAATCATCCACAACCTCACAATAATGGGAATTACAAAAAAAAAATAAGAAAAAAAAGCAATACTTATTATATGATGATAACCGATAAGCCAGAACATTTTAAATATCCTAAAAAGTAATGTCAAATAATATTGTTTTACTTTTTATTGAAAATACATTTGTGCATAGTAAAAGGAAAATGTCAAAATGATCACTAATTAGGTCCCTTTTTTTGAGTTTTATCATTGAACTCAAAGTGAAGCTAAGACTCCGTGACCCCGTCGCCCGCATCTCATTATTTCACAGCACACGGCTCGGCTAATGACCTCACGGGTCATAAAAATCATCAGGTGCCAGAGACGATCTGAATATTTGATACGATAAATTGGAGTTCCAGTTGAATTATACTGAGCATTACACTGGAACACCCCGTTATGAAATATTGATGACATCATTTCCTTTTTTTAACAGACCCCTCAAATGACTCATGTAATAAAATAATTTGCTCTTGTAATAAAATTCTGAACACATAAGCTTTCATCCAACCCCCAGTCGACTGCACTGCACTCCGGCAGATTGCTTGGTTTTAAAACAGAAATAATGTCTACAGAAAGTCAATATCCCTCTTGAAAGCAAAAATGCTGTTAGACATTAAAATAAATTGCTCGTAGAATGCCATGCATTATGTTGTTGCTGTAAGGCAACATAACTATGACTTAATCAGGAGTTACAGATACTTGGCAACCCGTTGGAGCTTTACACTCGTTTGATGATTCCCAGTGAGTTTCTGACTGCAATCTGCTTTCCCTCAATGATTTTCCAGGTTTAACATATATGGCGTGCCAAGACTGCCTTTCCGTTTTTAAAAACAGATCCCATTCCAGTTCATTAATATGCCGACTTGATTTATTTAAGAGATAGTGGGCGGTAAAAAGGGAAGGGCACAATATGAAGGATATTAAGGTCAGAATGTACAAAGTGAATGTGCGCTTTCATAATACCCTTCATTTCTAGACTAATTGGGAATGGCCTTTGACTTACAGCTAATAGCACAGGGATACTGGAGACGCAGTAATTCCCATGGAAATAAGGAACGCGTAATAAAATTAAATCTGAGTTTTCAATTTTCCAGTCCCATTAGAGTTTACAAACCAAATGGGTTTTCGATTCCACATGCAGGCTAATGAATTTCAAAAATAAGTTAGAGAGGGGAATCTAAATACGGACGCTTCCCCACTGGAAGATTGTTCCACATAAACGTGGCCTTGTTTTATCGTACATGAAAAACAAGGTGGAGGTCAGACTGATTTGAAAGAGATTCAAATTGTATCATTTGCAAAGAGCAAACAGCCAAAACCAGTGGAAGACTAGCAGCAGAATCATCTGATGTAGTATCATTGTATTTTAAAGATTTCAAATAAAGTAATTATTTTTGATTCATTAAAAAATGCTTTTATTTGTAGTTACTTTTTACTGCACTATATATGTACAAGAAAAAAGTTACAGAAACCCACAATTTACATTATTTATAAAAAGAAAAGAAAAGAAAAGAAACAAGAAAAACATTAATGGATAAAATAATCAAATGTAATGCCACACAGGGACTTCTGGGAACAGTTACTGATGCACAAAATATAGGCTAAATCCTATCATTCAAATAAAAATAAAACATTGGTGAACATGGTAAACTAAACTAAACTAAATATTCTTACTAATAAATATTTACACTATTCTAAAACACTAATAAATATTCTTACACTCTGATCAATTTTATATTTTGCTCATGTAATGAGTAAGAGGCAGTCTTACTCAGTTTTTCCATTTCTATGTTTGAGTTTCAAAGCTTATATTATTATATGGGCTTTGCATTATTTGCCTCTTAAAAAGCAAACATTTGCTATAGGCACACTCTAAAAAAAGCTGGGTTAAATACAACCCAGTGCTGGGTAATTGTATTTAACCCAGAATTTTTAAGAGTGCATGAACTAACAATGAGCAATATATTTTCACAGCATTTATTAACCTTATTGGACAAACTTTTTTTTATTATTTTATTAACCTTGTTTGTGCATTAATTAATGTTAACAGGTACAATGTTTCATTTAAAAAATACATTAGTAAATGTTGAAATTAAAATGAACTAAGATTATTAAAACTAACTAATGTAGTTAACTAAAGTTAACAAATGAAACCTTATGATAAAGTGTTACTTGATTAGCTTTTGTTAATCATCATGTTTGAGATTTTAGGACAAATATGAACTCTGAAATATATGACAACTAACTAAGAGTGGCATAAATTAATAATAATAATAATAATATCCAAATCTATAATTGCCAGCTGCAGTGCACAACATTGTTCGGATGACTCTATTTGGAAAGTTGGAACAACATGTGAATAAATACGTCACTATCTAAGTAAGGTCAACAAAATCATTTTTGTTATCATCATGTTTAAAATATTCCTGTCTAGTTTAGACAAAATAAAAACGGACTCCTACTGTTTTACATTAGCTACAAGTAGATTCTCCCTGTTGGATGTTTGCAGTGTAATAATATGCAACAAAATATGAACAAAAAGTGTCATCCAAAATGTTTGCCAGGCTGTCAGCTGTTATGTTTAAGCAAACGAACACTATTTACTATGGAGATAGCACAATATTAAAGCCTACAGTTCATTTTATCCTCATGAATGGCAGCAAATATTTATTAAATCCAAAGTTAAATATGTAAAATTGGTCATACAGTATATGGCATGGTGGGTTCTTTAAACATTAGCTGGTTTCCTCCTGGTTCAGCTATTGATTTGTTGATTATTTGATAGTTTTTTGCCGATCTTTCCAAAGCATCTTTTCAGAGGTTATAGAACAAGCTAAAGACGACAAGAAAGAAAAAGAAGAAAGAAAGAAAGAAACTGGAGTAGATGAGGTGGAAAGCTTGGGAGGAACTCTAAAGAATAGATGACGATGATTGGTGAATCGGTAGCATTTGTGTCTTTTTACATCAGTTTAATTGAAGTTCTTCATCATCTGTCAATATTTTCTAAGAAACTGCACTTTTAAATGAAAGCTTAAGGACTCAGAATGACTACAGCAATCGTGTTCTCTCTGAATGCAGGTACACACATGCTACTATGCTTCCATGGCGGCTCAGAGACTGGCTGTTAAACGTATTCTGTATGCAATTACGACTCTTTCGGAGAGAAAGTTTAGCTTTTCAATGGCAAAAAGCTATCATCATCCTGTGAATGAAGGCTGAATATGTATGCGGGAACCAGCTTTGACTGTGAATGGAGAGGCGCTCTTGTTTCGGAAAGTGCTACTCGAAGAGCAATTGAAGACATTATGATGAGCTTTTTTCCAAAGTGAGATATCCTTAAGGGAATATTTCTCCCAAAAGCGATTCTATCATGCACTCATGACGTTCAAAATTATTTTCTTTCTTTTTGGCGGGATCTCCAACCAGCACTTTTCCATTACAGGGAAAGCGAATGCAGACTGAAGCTGTCAAACCCCAAAAGAGACAAAAAGGCACCGTGTGGTTCATGCTGTGATTTTCTCCTCCGAGGTAGCCGTCAAATCTCATTTGTGACTGAGAAAAACTTCCACCACACATATGGCTGCAACTTACCAAACTACAAACTTCTTATCATTTAAAGTAGTTAAAGAACAATTCAATCTACTCTTGTGAAAAACTAGTGAGCTATTGCTTTACTTCACCCAGAAATGAAAATTTGTCTAGTTGAGTTTGGTTCTTCATCAGATTTGGAGAAATTAAGCATTGCATCACTTGCTCACCAATTGATCTGGAGGTGATTATATATATATATATATATATATATAATGGCAATTTTAGATGACCTTTTGGATGTATTTCATTATAAAACACTTTATAATCTATAATAACATTTATTAACAACTTATTTAATATTTTCTCTAAACCTTCTTGTATATTAAGACAAGCACCTGCAATTCTGACCAAATTAAAGATACGTTGTGTGTGAATTTGCACGTTATAATATAAGCATCATTAATGACCCCATGTGTTTAATTTAAAAAAAAAAGATTGATTAGTGACATTAAAGAATGATTTAATGAAAAATGAGAATGATTAGTGTCTCTAATTGGCCTGTTTAGCTAAGCCCTCAAACCACTTCTTATTTACTGGTACAGTATTGCATGATTTGCAGATTATATTTAATAGTTTATACTTTTGACAAAAAACGTTTGCAGTTGGTTTTTAAAATTACATTATTAAGGACCCTACGTTTACATTTCTTTTGCTCCTACTTAAAAAAACAAAAACCAAACAAAAAACAGACACCACCTGACTGAAAGACAGAAATTAACCTTCCCATTGATATTTGACTCTTTAAAGTTTTTTTTTTTTTTACTTTGTAATGCCATTTTTTCTAACTTTATTAAATGTATGTCATCTTTTGTGATTTATAAACTTTTATCAAAAATTTTAATTAAACAATAAATTCAATTAAAATAATAAGATACATCCAGGAAGAGTAAGTTACCAGTCAAATGAAATGAAATCAGCATCAGCAATTCATCTTTGCATGGCACAGAAGAGCACACATGTGGCATTAATAGTGCGAATTGGTCCTTAAAATAAAGTGTAAATGTAACTAAATTAATATATCTCTCTTCCTTCGGCTTGCTGCCTTGTCAGTGGTCGCCACAGCCGATTTGGCACATGTTTTACGCCGGATGCCCTTCCTGCACTAACTGTGTTCAAGTACACTAACTCGTGCAACCCCAGTGGTGGGACACACTCACTACGGCTAATTTACTTTTGTCCAATTCACCTATACTCCATGTCTTTGGATTGCGGGGAAAACCGGAGCACCCGGAGGAAACCCACGCAGACACGGGGAGAACATGCAAACTCCACACAGAAAAGCATCCTGGCTCAGCCGGGACTCGAATCAGGGACCTTCTTGCTGTGAGGCAACAGTGCTACCCACTGAGCCACCGTGCCACCCCTAACTAAATTAATATATCAAAATATTTAAATACATACATACATAGATAGCAACACTTTTTAGTAGAGCCGTCGCTAGGAATTCTGGGCCCTGTGAACTGAATTTGCTATGGGGCCCCCTCAAAATCCCATTCAGAGGAGGGGGGTATGAGTTGCGATCTAAAATGTAAAAAACAAAGTCACAGCTGAGCCGCTGCGCATTTGACACAGCGCTGTTTCATTTATGAATGAATCTTTGCTTTTGAACAAATCTAGTGAGTCAATGATTCAATGATCCATTCATAAAGAGAGTCACTTGATTCGTTCCTAAATGAATCAGCCATTTGAACGAATCGATTGAATGAATGATTCAGTGACTTGCTGCCACCTACTGACGGTTTCAGTTTCATTTTTAAAGTATAAATTGGGTCGTTTAAATCATTTAAATGTCTATATTCAAAACTTTATTTTTAAAACATTAATCTCATATCATTGTTATTATTAGATGCATTAATGCGACCTCTGAGTCTTGTCAAAAATTCTGTAAATATTCCTTAACTAGTTGCTTATTAGCATGCATATTACTAGCATACTGGCTGTGTATTAGTACTTATAAAGCAACATATTAATGCCTTATTCTGCATGACCATATTTTAGATCCCTTAACCCCTACATCTAAACTTAACAACCACCTTAATAACTATTAATAAACAGCAAATTAGGAGTTTATTGAGGAAAAACTCTTAGTTAATAGTGAATATGTGCTCCCTAATCTAAAGTGTTACCAATATATGAAATAAATGCATAAGTAATACTACTACTAAATATTACTAAATTATCATTAGTAGTAGTAGTAGTACAGTAGTAGTAGTAGTCTACTACTACTAATAATAATAATAATAAAATGGGAATATTTTATATTTTTTATTATTAATACATATACATAAAAATAGACAGACCGAAGTTTCATTAATGCGGTAACTGTCCCTTTAACAGAAGGCCTGTGTGTGTTTTATTTGCTGGTGCTCTGACCTTCTAGACAGGACGTGCCTGTGTTGACATCTGAAACATACCTCTGTTACTTTCACCTGTGTGAAACATGTTAAACCCAGCTCACAGTGCTGACCCTCCAGTTCTCCTGAATGCCTTCCATTATTCCTGTCCCGTTCCCATGACAGACTCTCTGTGTGTCCCAAACCCCGCACCTCTCCCTCACAGCAGCTCCCGCTGGATGAGAATCCACTGAAAGATACTGCAGGCAAAGAGGAAAACCCCACGGAGCTTCTGGACACTGAATACTAATGAACGCCAGAGAACGTGATCGCAAAGAGAAGCAGCGTCCAAAATAAACCTGATACAACAACTGGGAACGGTTGGAGAAAGTGTACTAACCATTTTTTTATATTAATATTAAACAATTTATGTTGGTGTAATTTCAGATATAAATTATAATCTTGTGCTAGAAGGCTTATGTATGCGTGTATGGGAAAAAAAATTAATCAGTGTAAAGACAAATATATATCATAGTTATACATTTTATACTGACCATTTTTTAATAATCAAAAAATTAATTTGGTGTAATTTAGGCTTTAAATGATAATCTTGAGTGTTTGTTTATTTATTTACACTATCTATCTATCTATCATTTATTTATCCATCTATCCATCTATCTATCTTTATTATTATTATTATTATTTATTCATATTATATATGAAATAAACACCATTATCCTCAAAGAAAAGCAGGTTCCAAAATTAACTTGATATAAACTTAATATTAATTTTAATAACATATAAAATGGACTTTAGTGTAATTTAGGCTGTAAATTATATAGTTATAAATTATGGTGTAATTTAGATGAATTATATATTCTGCGCTAGAAGGCCTTAACATTTATTTATGTATTACACTTTAATATATATATAAATATTTTAATGATTGTATGGAGAAATATATATTATAGTTATACATTTTGTATCATAAATAATGATTTACATATGTGAAATGATAATCATCATCATAAATACATAATAAATTAATGAATGAAGAAATATCCTAATTTTTATACAAAAACGAGGGGGGTGGGGTGGGTGAAGTCCAGCAGCACAGATCCTTCCTTCAACCTAATCTGAAATCTACTGAACTCAGCGAGCGAAGGCTTTACTGAGAGAAGTGCCAGAGGTCAAGAGAGGTCAAGTCTTAAGCACGGCGCATTAAAACAATGAGTCTATAAAGCAGCAGCAGCAGCAGCAGCAGGGAATCGAGGTGCTCTGCTAAATATAGAGTGGCCTTTGAAAGCCGTGGTTCAGCGATCGCTCAGCCTGAGAAACAGCAATTAAACTCTAGCCTGACAGGCCTGTCATAGTGAACTCTAGTCTGCCTCTGGCTCATTTCACCAGACGAGGAACTGCTACTTTTGAGGAACAAAAGAACCGGCATTAAGCATACATGGAGGAGCGCACTCAAAGGGAGCAGTAGATTTATTGTGCTTTTGAGAGTGTTTTTGACAGTGCATGTATATTCAGGTGTATTAGCAGGTTGTGTACATAAATTATCACTTCACTAAAATGTAAATCACTTGTGAACACATGTAAGATCAAGGTGTGAAGTTGTTTTCTGTGGATATTGTAACATAATGCAGCAAAACATTCTCAGTTCACCAGGAAAAAAGAATAAAAACACCTGTGGAAAGTGTGGCTCAGATCATTAACGTGCTGTAGTGCGTTTTATTCTTCACTGTGGTTCTGTGGTTCTGACAGTCAGTTTGGGGTAAAGCGTGTTGCCTGGTTAATTGTGAACTCCACTGGGTAATTCATTTGCGTCTGCAGAAACACAATAGACGTTTCATGTAGAGCAAAATGTCAAAGGAACTGTACAGCAAGTCTCCAGTGACGCTGAATAATTATAGAAGACGACTTGTTGAGTTTTAATTGAGGAAGGAAAAAACTGTTCTGATTTGACTCTTTTCCCCCATGCAGTTACTTACGTCAATCTAATAATAAAAAAATAATAATAATCATCTTAGCATATAAGGAAAAATTAAGTAATACAGTAAGATATAATCAATTACAATTAATAATATTAATAATACATTATAGTCCATTGCAATAAATAATAATAATAATAACAACAATAATAATAATAAATTATTTAATACAATATATTATTATCCTGTGCAATCAATAATAATAATAATAATAATAATAATAATAATACATTATAGTCCATTGCAATAAATAATAATAACAACAATAATAATAATAAATTATTTAATACAATATATTATTATCCTGTGCAATCAACAACAATAATAATAATAATAATAATAATAATACAGTATAATCCATTGCAATACATAATAATAACAATAATAATAATAATAATACAGTATAATCCATTGCAATAAATAATAATAATAATAATAATAACAACAATAATAATAAATTATTTAATACAATATATTATTATCCTGTGCAATCATACAATATATTATTATAAAGTGCAATCTATATAATAAATAAATTAATTAATTAATTAATTTTACAAGGCTTCTGGCACAAGTTTATATCTTTTTTGCCTAAATGAAACGCTGTGTGTATATTAACATTATTTGTTTTTGAACAAACAAAATAAACGCGAATGAATGAATGAATGAATTCCTCTACACTTAAGCACGTGATGCATGCAAAATGTCAATAAAATGATTATTAATGAAGGGATGATTCTGAATAAAGCATTACAATGTTTTTCTTTGTCATGCTACTTCTTTGTCTGCCACTGTGAACCGTGTGGAAGTCAAATATTTCTCTGGAGAACTTAAAGCAATTTGTATCGATGTTTCACCCAGTTGTTAGTGCGCAAACTTCATTTGCAGTCAGTTTGAGTCATATACGTTATTTGTATGTTATGAGAAATTGCTTAAATTAGTTTGAGGCCTACAAGCACTGTTCTTCTTGTGCGTCTATAACCAAATATTGCAGCTATATCTTTTTATTTACATTTTTTTTCTACTCATTATTAAAAAGTGTATTTTTTATGATTTATCATCAGAAAATTGACCACTTCATGACACTTCATGACAAATAAAAATCTCCTTAAAGCAATTTGTATCGAGTGTTCACCCACCCAAAATATGATTCATATTTGTTTGTAAACTTCATTTGAAACCATTTTGATTTATATTTGTATTTTATGAGAAACGGCTTATATTTGTTTGAGGCCTTCAATCACTTGAGACCTGTTATGATTTTAATTTTGATTGTGATTAATGATTTTTTTTTTAATTAAAATATCTTCTGTAGCGAATCAGCTCATGGGGAAATATGAATAATTAATCATAACTAGTTATAATTAATTATAAATATTTAGATCCGCTGTAGATATTTAGCTGACCTCTCAGGGTCAACTGTCTGTCAATTCTAAGAACGTTAATTTCCTGGTTAAGGGAAATAACTTTCTTACTGTACAACTCTACACAGAGCCTGTAGCATAAATCTGCAGTTATGAGCAAACAATGACCAACGTCAAGTGTGATACAAGTAAGACTTTACTAACTACATAAATACTTAAACTAGTCTAACATACTACATAAACAATTAAACTAGTCTAACATACACATAAACACTTAAACTGGTCTAACATACACACAAACACTTAAACTGGTCTAACATACACACACACACACACACACACACAAATAATAATAATAATAATAATAATAATAAATAAATAAATAAATAAATTATTTAATACAATATATTATTATAAAGTGCAATCTATATAATAAATAAATTAATTAATTAATTAATTTTACAAGGCTTCTGGCACAAGTTTATATCTTTTTTGCCTAAATGAAACACTGTGTGTATATTAACATTATTTGTTTTTGAACAAACAAAATAAACGCGAATGAATGAATGAATGAATTCCTCTACACTTAAGCACGTGATGCATGCAAAATGTCAATAAAATGATTATTAATGAAGGGATGATTCTGAATAAAGCATTACAATGTTTTTCTTTGTCATGCTACTTCTTTGTCTGCCACTGTGAACCGTGTGGAAGTCAAATATTTCTCTGGAGAACTTAAAGCAATTTGTATCGATGTTTCACCCAGTTGTTAGTGCGCAAACTTCATGCAGTCAGTTTGAGTCATATACACGTTATTTGTATGTTATGAGAAATTGCTTAATTTAGTTTGAGGTACACGCACTGTTCTTCTTGTGCGCGTCTATAACCAAATATTGCAGCTATATCTTTTTATTTACATTTTTTTTCTACTCATTATTAAAAAGTGTATTTTTTAGCATTTATCATCAGAAAATTGACCACTTCATGACACTTCATGACAAATAAAAATCTCCTTAAAGCAATTTGTATCGAGTGTTCACCCACCCAAAATATGATTCATATTTGTTTGTAAACTTCATTTGAAACCATTTTGATTTATATTTGTATTTTATGAGAAACGGCTTATATTTGTTTGAGGCCTTCAATCACTTGAGACCTGTTATGATTTTAATTTTGATTGTGATTAATGATTTTTTTTTTAATTAAAATATCTTCTGTAGCGAATCAGCTCATGGGGAAATATGAATAATTAATCATAACTAGTTATAATTAATTATAAATATTTAGATCCGCTGTAGATATTTAGCTGACCTCTCAGGGTCAACTGTCTGTCAATTCTAAGAACGTTAATTTCCTGGTTAAGGGAAATAACTTTCTTACTGTACAACTCTACACAGAGCCTGTAGCATAAATCTGCAGTTATGAGCAAACAATGACCAACGTCAAGTGTGATACAAGTAAGACTTTATTAACTACATAAACACTTAAACTAGTCCAACATACTACATAAACACTTAAACTAGTCTAACATACACA
>NW_015664702.1:780932-782684 GCF_001515625.1 Sinocyclocheilus rhinocerous
TAGTCTACAATACAACAGATAATATACAAGACCGCAATAATATACACAATGACCTGAAGGATCTGTGTGTTCATTCAAAGAAAGGTTTTCCTATGGATTAATTAGAGAAGAGTCCATTTCTACTGTGCACTGTGTCTCTTCCTTATGAAAAAGGCAGTGATTTTCCCTACTTACATTTCATTAGGTCGTAAATGTATCTGGTGTCAGGGTTGCCATGGTAACCAGGGTCCTGGGCCTTGTTCACAGACAACTTGGAATCCAGTTTATTGGGTGAGGGGACTGTGACGATTTGTTAATCTAATGAATAACTGATTTGTTAAATCAAATGAAAAATTGTGTGTTTGATTGGTCCAGACGCTACACTTCTCTTTAGTATTTATTATCATAAAATTATCAATTTCATGACATATACCTGAAATAAAATAAAATAAAAAAAATAAAAAAATAAAAATTCCCTCAAAATTTGTTGAAAATTACTGATTCATATTTGTTAGTGAGTAAACTTAATTTTAAACCATTTGGATTTATATTTATTTATAATATGAGATATAGCTTAAAATTTTACATTTGTTTGATGCTTATAATTATTTGAGGCCCATAATTATCTTAACTTAATTTAATTATTTTTTAAATGTTTTATATTTATTAAAATATCTTCTTTTTCATTGAAATGCTTCATTATTTCATATCATGATTTATATTCAGTTTCATAATTCATATCATATGATTCATATTTGTTAGAGAGTAAAATAAATGAAATTAAATAAGGTTTTTATTAAATAAAAAAATAAAACTTTATTACATAACTTGAATTCTAATCAATTAAAATGTTCGATTGCATATTTGTAATATAATATAGAGGTCAATAAATCTCTATCCTCACCCTATTTGTCAGTGATCTTCTGTTGAGGCTCAAGCAGGTCAGTATCAGACCGCACTTTTCTGACTCCAGATATCCTGGGATTGGTTTAAGCCATTCTTCCAGTCCCAGGAGCCTCTATCAATGGCAGATCTACCGCGGCTTTGACTCCAATGATTCTCTCTAGCTCTGCTTTTCTCCTTCTTCATGTCTCTGTCATGTGGGACTGAGGCACATCCACCATTTACTGCTGCTTCTGCTTCTGCTCTGCCATCTTCCCTTTTTCCTCATGATGCTTGTGACTTTGCTGCCGTTATGTTGCATCCTAGGAGCCATAGCTATTGCAGTTAACCAAAAATAAAAACATTAAAAATGTTTTCATTACTTGAAATAAAATAAACATTAACTGAAATGAAAGAAATGAGAAATGAGAGAGAGAGAGAAAAAATGCTGCCAAAGAAACACTTCTCGTTTTCATTTAACTGTATGTATAATATAATTAATAAAAAATGTATAATAAAAATGAATAATAACTACAGAGCCCTAAAAATTCTTATTAAATTAAATAGATTATTAAAACACTCAACAAAATTACTAAAACTTTATCTAAAATTAAAATACAAATACAAATTCTAAAACTAAAAAAAAAAAATCAAAATATTATTACAAATTTCAATAGTACTGTATCTCACTAATAAAACAACACTGCAAGAATCTGGACTGAATTTATGCAATATTTAGTTTGTTCTACATCTAAAAAAAAACCATTTTCTTAATCAGTATGTTGTCTTGCTTTTTAGTAAAAATATCTTTAAAAAAAAAAGTGCAAAATTGTGTAAGACATGAGATTGTTTTAATAAAACATTTCTGAACTTTAAAAAAATTATATATAT
>NW_015664702.1:782783-810546 GCF_001515625.1 Sinocyclocheilus rhinocerous
ACTGATGCCATTGGATTGTGCAACATTTTCTTTCATCTTAAAGATGAAATGAAGATTTCTGTGAGGGAAGATGCCCACTTTTGCTTGGACGGCTCAGTTGATTGGGCAGATACAGTATCTGCGGGTAAATTAAAAGTGTTTAACTCGGTGGGGAAGCGACAGCTGGACAGCTCAATATTGATGGGCTTGTTGTTCATTCGCTCACACCTGAGGAAACCGAGCAGCTGGCGACTCCGGCCGAGAGGGAATGACTCGGGCTAATAATCGCCAAACAAAAGCAAGTTTAATTCTGAAGGATGGGCCTGAGTTTGCAGCTTTTATAAGTTACTTGGACTGCCTTGTTCTGATGAAATGTGCAACTTTAATGCAGCCAATTTGGGTGGAAGCACACCACTAAAGCCATTAAAAAAGCACCAGAGAAACACGATTTGGATAAAAGCGCCTGCCAAATGCATAAATATAAATGCAAAATCGTTCATCAAAATGCAGAAAGAGCACATTCATTTGTTCTTACATCTTTATCTGCATTAAAATATATTTTGTATTATTATTTATTTAATATTTATATTAAATTAATGCATTTAATATTTATTTCATAAATAATAATTTATTTAATATTTTATATTTAAAAATATTGCTATTTATTATCATTTTTCAACATAATTTGAAAGATTTAATAACATTTGTTTGTGATGACTGTCAACTGCAGCGTCTCGTGTCATTTTTTCTTTTGTTTTTGTCTCATATTCATTTAACCTTTAATATGAAAATCACAGCTGTTTAATAAGCTTGTTTGCATCTGTTTGTGGGCTGAATTAAATTTTCTTTTAGCTTTATATCTGCTCCGGGTCATTCTGGCACAGAGGTGGAAATAAAGCACAGGAACAGGAAACAAAGGGAAAAACAGTAACAACACAACACCCACCAGACCGAAACTAAAGCACAACAAAGCAAACACCTCTACAAAATCCCAACCCAGAGGAGGAGGATCAAAGAGGAACATGAGATTACCATACCGCAGGAGCACAAGGATGAATTTAGCAGGGAAAGAAAGCATGTGAAAAGAGCAGCCGTCGCTGAGCACTGGCCATTTCTGACATGACTCCCACACCGACCCAACAGCAGCTTTACAGCCCTGACTCTCATCCACACACAGCAGGGCAATCAAGCAATCACACACTCACACAAACTCTCTCTCTGCCTCTGATAGCCCAGCATCCTGTGTGTGTCACTCCATTAGCTGCTAGACCATCATTAACCAGCAAAAAAAAAAAAAAACAGCTATCATGCTCCAAAAACTAGATTGAATACCTACCAGGGTAAAACGAAGAAAAAAATAATAATAAAAAAAAACTGGTTGCTGAAAGATCACTAAATGTCACTAGAAAAATAAACAACTAGTTAGCGACATCACCAGACAGCACTAGAAAAAAACAGTCAAGGACTGGGATCGGGAACCACTGGGTTAGTGAAACATAACCTAAAAAGCACTGGAAAAATACATCACTACAATACGCCACTAGAAAAAATAAACTACTGGTTAGTGACATCACTAAACGTCACTACAAAAAGAAACAACTGGTTAGTGATACATCAGTAAACATCACAAAAAAAAAGAAACCACCGTTTAGTGATACAACACTAAATGTCACTAGAAAAGTTACCAACAGGTTAGTGATATACCAGTAAGTGTCACTAGAATAATAAGCTTTTAGTGATATCACAAAACGAAACGTCACTAGAAAAATAAACAACTCGTTATCGATATTGATAAAAAAATAAACTACTGGTTAGTGACAACTCGCAAGATAAATCATATCATAAGATATGTAGTTTTATTATAAAAACACATTATAGAAAATGCAGATCCATGATGTGTGAGATGATAATAAAATATAATAAACATATATAATAATATAATATCATAAACATTACCTTGTCATAATAGTGTTTTATAATTTATATATTTTACTTATGTTTTACTTATGAAGTGAACGAACCCTGAAACAGAACCTACTTCAGAACAGGTTATCTTCAGAGAGCAAGTTGCTATGGCTACTTACATACCCTGAAAGTTACCTCCGTTTTTGGAACCGAAAGCTGAGTTTATCCACTTACATACTCGGGTATGTCACATAACCTGCTTTCTGGAATACCCCCCAGACAATACAACTAGTAAGTGACATCGCTAGAAGGTGCTACAAAAAACTACTGGTTAGTCACATCATGCTAGAAAAAAACAACAACTGGTTAGTAATGTATCACTAAATGTCACTAGAATAAAAAACAACTGTTAGCAACTTCACTAAAAAACAACTTGTTAGTGACATTACTAGATAACACTAGAAATAAAAAAACCTGTTAGTAATACATAATCAAACGTCACTAGAAAAATAAACAACTGGTTAACGACATCACTAGATAACACTAGAAATAAAAAAACCTGTTAGTAATACATAATCAAACGTCACTAGAAAAATAAGCTTGTTAGTAACATCGCTAAAAACAACAACATCTGGTTAGTGACATCGCTAAAAAAAGACAACTGGTTAGTGACATCCCTAAACGTCACTATAAAAATAAACAACTGGTTAATGACATCACTAGCACAAAAGCTAGATTTGCCAGAACCTGCGCAAAAATCCTTTTATAAATCCTTGTCAGCGGAAGATTGTGCGTACATGCATCTCCTCCCTAAAA
The DNA here is from genome assembly GCF_001515625.1 of Sinocyclocheilus rhinocerous. Lineage (NCBI taxonomy): Eukaryota > Metazoa > Chordata > Actinopteri > Cypriniformes > Cyprinidae > Sinocyclocheilus > Sinocyclocheilus rhinocerous. The sequence continues at coordinate 785,484 of NW_015664702.1, forward strand.
TCACCATATATGGAGCTTACAACGCCTAGTTTTACTATGCATAACCTCATCTGCGCCAGCTATAGCCTACACAACAAGTTAGGACAATATGAGATATGGACTATACATGCGTTTTGAGACATCACTATTCTAATTTATGCAATTTGCCTAAAAGGTAAACATATATTTTAGAATGTTTATAGCCTATATTTTTATGGAAAAAGATAGGCCTTATTTTTTTTGCACTGTAAATAGCTGTCTGACTCACCGCGTCAATAACAAAACAGTTTGAAAATAAAACACGCATATCTTTTTCCTTCAAATTCTATCTTTTAAATATGGTGTTTGTCACAATATTGGGAAGAGCACGAAAGGGGTTATCATTAGGCTGCTGTCTGTGCGCGACACCTGTGAACAGAGGTTCTACTGTCATCGGACCTCTTCACTGTCTGTGCGCGACACCTGTGAACAGAGGTTATACTGTCATCGGACCTTTTCAACCTAGCCAATGGACTGTTTGATCAATGAGCGCATCCTTATGTCTGTCGTTACCGCCTATGTTCCAAAGCCATCAGACGAATCAAGTTCACATCAATGATCATTATTCGTGCAAAAGTATTTTCTCAGAACATGAGTTTTGCTATTTAGAACACAATTTAAAGCGGAAGTGTCATACGCCAAGCAATCCTCGCTGTGATTAAAACATTTAATCACATAGCCTACCACAGGAAAACTGTTCGAAAGCAGCACATCCACTACAAATATTTCTGTTTAAATTCATATACAAATGGTGTAATTTCTGGATAATAATTTCATGAAATTTCAGTGCTTAACTTCATTATTCAGTGTCATATTTAATCTAAATGTATATGTCAAATGTAAAACAGACTTAAAAATCATTCTGTTTGCATCCTTATTTCGCTCACTCCAGTAAAAGAGTGCGTACGCATGGTCTAGTTAATTTTTTTATAAATCCCGATATGTGCATTTCCATGGCCATTTTGTGTGTACGTAACGTTTATACATCAGGCCCCTGGTTAGTCGCATCACTAGAAGAAAAAAAGCATTAAAAAAACTGCAAGAGTGGTAAAATGTTAAGGCCAATCCATTCTGTTCGTTTCATACCAATCCTGTATGTATTCGACAAACAGGTGGGCTGGAGACGTCTGGAAAAAGACCTGCAAAGCCCCAGAGGTCTGGAAGCAGACTGGAGTTGAGTGTCTTTCCACGGATACATCAGTGACAGTCAGGGAAGAGATGTATCAAACGCACACATGGGGAATTACACAAGCTCGCAGGCGGTGGGCTGTTAACGCCCTGCAGTTTGAGGCCCCTGGAGAGTCCCGCAAGAGCCACGCTCGCCTCCTTATGACTGGAAATTCATGCAAGAGCAGCTTTATTTTAGAAGCACACTTTAACTGCAGATTTTCTCACATGGAAACAGCTGTCGAGTGTTTCGGGTGGTGTGAGTGAGCGTCAGTTGTTTGTCGTAAACAAGAGCAAGAGTCTAAACCTCTCGAGCTCCTCCAGTCTGACCTTAATTCCTGAGAACAGGACAGAAATCCGCTGCTTTGGCTCAGACATAATGTCAATTAATCCTTCATTTCTGTTGAGTCATGCATTACACCTCCGTGACTGCTGCCATTAAAGGGAGAGATCAGGCAAAATTCAAAGTCTGTCAAAAAAGACAGAAAAGAAATATTGTAAATTGTTACACTTCATCCCTGAATGAAAATGTTATAAAATATGCTCAAATTAAAATTATATTTTTATTTTGGTTATACTTTTATAAAGTAAGTATAATATTAGTATATTTAATATAAAATATGTAATAATATAATATAATATAATACAACTTTTTTTTTTCTTTTAAGAATTAAAACCACATTTTAATTCTTGGTTAAATAGGACAATTAATTATATTTTATGCATAATATAATATAATATAATATAATATAATATAATATAAGAAAATGAAATACAATCTGGAAATTTTTTTAGCAGTGCATTTGCATAATCTTATACTGATTTAAAATTAAGTACTATTCTTTTCTTTGAGTACCTTTTTAAGAAAGTAACAAATATTTTGTGCAGCTTTGAAGTTATCTAATGGCTTAAAAAAGCATGGAGAAACACCAGTTTAAGATGATAAGTCTCTGTAAATGTGTAGGACTGGAGATGGATATGTTCCTCGTGAAGAAAAATACAAAAAATTAAAATGGCTAAATGTGGGAAGGGTTTAAAATGCATGCCACGAGTCTTCTGATTTTTTCATCAGAACTGCCACAGAGTGCATAAGTAATTTGAAGATCCCGAGCACTGGTAGAAAAACTCAGAAGGAAAGATCTTTCACAGTCCTCTGAGGAGCCCTTTGAAGCTCTTCAAGAAAAGATAAAAACTCGAGCGTCCTGAGATTTGGCAGTATATTAATGAGTTCAGTTGACCGTTTTGGGCACAGTTTTCATTGTCAGAAAGAGCTGTGAGAGAACAGGAGATGAAATGAATGATTCCTCTGTATTTATCTTCTCCTGGAGCTTGGAGACTGCGTAACACAAGAAGAAGGTGTGCATTTCATAGTCTCAAAGCCTCTCCTGCTCCTTCAGCGCTGTTCTGTAGGCAAACACTGGAGAAAACTGTCTGGAGTGACGATAAATTATGCATTTTGTCTGGTAGAGTCAAGATGAAATGACATTTTACTTCCATAATGTGACATATTTCTGATAAGATTCTGATATGAGAAATAATGATGAGCAGGACCTGATACTGTGCCTTATTTTGTCCACGTTTCTCAGTGGTCATGACTTTTGTACAAATATACTGTTATTTGTTACTATTGCTGTACAACATTAAAACTGAGTGTGAATTTATAATAAATACAACCAATAAAACAGAAAACAATAAACTCACAATTGCAAGATACTGTATTAACTCAGAATTACAGGACAGACTCAGAATTGTGAGACAAACTCAGAATTGCAAGATATAAACTCTGAATTTGCGAGATATAAAATTAGAATTGCGAGATAAACTCAGAATTGTGAGACAAATTCAGAATTGTGAGTTATGAACTCCAAGTTGTGAGCCAGAAATTCAAAATTCAGTTATAAACTCAGAATTGTGAGACAAATTCAGAATTGTGAATTATGAACTCCAAGTTGCGAGATTCAAAATTCAAAATTCGAAACTCGAAATTCAAAATCCCGAGTTATAAACTCAGAAATGTGAGTTACAAACAGAATTGTGTTATAAACCCAGAATTACAGGACATAAACTCAGAATAGCGAGTTTTGAACTCAGAATTGCGAAACATAAATTCAGAATTGCGAGTTATAAACTCAGAAATGTGAGACAAACTCAGAATTGGGAGTTATGAACTCAGAATTGCGAGACACAAATTCAGAATTGTGAGACATAAATTCAGAATTGCGAGTTATAAACCCAGAATTACAGGCCATAAACTCAGAATTGCGAGTTATAAACCCAGAATTACAGGACATAAACTCAGAATTGCGAGTTATAAACCCAGAATTACAGGACATAAACTCAGAATTGTGAGACAAACTGAGAATTGCGAGACAAACTCAGAATTGCGAGTTTTGAACTCAGAATTACAGGACATAAACTCAGAATTGTGAGACAAACTGAGAATTGCGAGACAAACTCAGAATTGCGAGACATAAATTCAGAATTGCGAAACAAACTCAGAATTGCGAGTTTTTAACTCAGAATTGCGAGACAAACTCAGAATTGCGAGTTTTTAACTCAGAATTGCGAGACAAACTCAGAATTGCGAGTTTTTAACTCAGAATTGCGAGACAAACTCAGAATTGCGAGTTTTTAACTCAGAATTGCGAGTTTTGAACTCAGAATTACAGGACATAAACTCAGAATTGTGAGACAAACTGAGAATTGCGAGACAAACTCAGAATTGCGAGACATAAATTCAGAATTGCGAGACAAACTCAGAATTGCGAGTTTTGAACTCAGAATTACAGGACATAAACTCAGAATTGTGAGACAAACTGAGAATTGCGAGACAAACTCAGAATTGCGAGTTTTGAACTCAGAATTACAGGACATAAACTCAGAATTGTGAGACAAACTGAGAATTGCGAGACAAACTCAGAATTGCGAGTTTTGAACTCAGAATTACAGGACATAAACTCAGAATTGTGAGACAAACTGAGAATTGCGAGACAAACTCAGAATTGCGAGTTTTGAACTCAGAATTACAGGACATAAACTCAGAATTGTGAGACAAACTGAGAATTGCGAGACAAACTCAGAATTGCGAGACATAAATTCAGAATTGCGAAACAAACTCAGAATTGCGAGACAAACTCAGAATTGCGAGTTTTGAACTCAGAATTGCGAGACATAAATTCAGAATTGCGAGACAAACTCAGAATTGCGAGTTTTGAACTCATAATTGGGAGACACAAATTCAGAATTGCGAAACAAACTCAGAATTGCGAGATATAAACTCAGATTTGCAATATGTAAGAATTGCAAAATATAATGTGAGATGTAAACTCAGAATTCGGATTTTTTTTCCCCCTTGCACTTCCAAGTTTACATATAACAATTCTTACATTTTTCTCTTAATTCTGAAAGTCGCAGTTACCTTTCTTATTTTTTATTCTGTGGTGAAAAACTAGTTTCATCGAAATCACCCTCATTTATAAAACTAGAAACTAGTTTCATAAAACTACTAAAAAAGCATTTTACCATTACTAGTAAATAATAGTGGTAACAATTTTACAGCATTCATTAATCATTGTCAATGGTCGCTAGTAAAAATAAAATGGTTCATTGCTCATTAGTTCACAGTGCAGTAACTAATGTTAACAGATGCACAGTTTGATTGAAGACATTTATTAGTAAATTCTGAAATTAACATTAACCTTAAGATGAATTAATGCTGTAGAAGTATCACTCACTTTTAGTTCATGTTTACTAATGCTAACAAATGAAACCTTACTGTAAAATGTTGCTATATTTAAAAAGTTATCATATTTTCCAGCATTCAACTTCATGTGGCAGATGTTTAGTTTCATTAGCTGTTTAATGTCACTCTGTAACCAAGAATAAATACATTGTAAATCAACACATCTTTATACACTTTGCGTCGTACGCCATTTCAGATGAAAAGAAACAACAACAGTACATTTAAAAATGCTGAAAAAAGGAGGTCATTTAGGTACATGGTACCGAGACGTATTCATAAAGCAGTGTGACATCAGAAATATTGCATCATTTAAAAAAAACAAAAAAAAACAAAACGCTGATACGTGCCGTGCTCATTTCAGCTCAACTATTTTTTGAATATACATCATTAAAGAATTTAATTAATTAATTTTTCTCTGAATGTGTTACTCTGAACCCTGTAGAAAAGACATTATTCAATGCAGTAAAGTGTTGGCAGAATATTTAGTAGCCTGTTATGTTTATGATAGAAACACTTTGTGATTAAAAAGATTTATGAAAGGACAGCTTTGTTTCTTATTTTTCACTCTCAGCTCCTCCTCAGTTCTCAATGCATCAATTTTTACGATCCGTTTCCATTCGAGAACATCTCCTCGCTGGAATTTCACTCTCGACGTTTTAAAATCTGGCACATTTTCTTTTCTTTCTAAGAAACAGTGTGAAAAAGCAGTCTTGAGACTGGGGTTCAGACCCAGTTGGCTGCCGTTACCCTGACAACAGCGCAAACGCGCATATCCAGACCAGAGCCAGCGGGACGGGTTGTGTTCCTCTCGTGCCAGAATTCATCTGATCAAAGCCTTTGCTTTGTGGGTGATGGTATCTGTGATTGTTGGTATTTTCCGGTGTCACTGCAAGAGAAAAGAGAGAAAAATGTAAGTCGTTCCACCAGACGTGAACTGATCAGATGGGTTTATTCGAAGCATGTGTTTTCATTGTGATGAGGAATGAGGATAGCCAGATCAAAAACAACTCAACATCACTATCAAGTGTTCCTGGGAAGTTCCTACTTTTGAGTCGTAACCGAGTAGTGATGAAATGATCACGTTTTCAAAAACAAATGCACACAAAGAACTGTTAACGAACAATAGCAAAAAAGCTAATCACAAAATTTATTTGGTTTATGAGGCAACATGATTGGATAACTAAACTGGTTTTCCCGTGATTTTTTCACACCTGATGTGCATAATTTGACCATCGTTTAGTGCTAAAAATTGGCCTGTTTCCAAGCCATCTGAGATGTAGATGAGTTTGTTTCTTCATCAGATTTGGAGAAATGTAGCATTAACGTGCTCATCAATGGATCCTCTGCAGTGAATGGGTGCCGTCAGAATGAGAGTCCAAACAGCTGATAAAAACATCAAAATAATGCACAAGTAATCCACACCACTCCAGTCCATCAATTAACATCTTGAGAAGAGAAAAGTTGCAAATTTGTAAGAAACAAATCCATCATTAAGACATAACATTAAACTGTTGCTTCTGGCTAAAATATGAGTCCTCTATCTATCTTTACTTTCTCCAGTAAAAAAGTCATTTTGTCTGAATCAGGAGAGAAATATGCACAGCTTAAGCACAATTTACAAGAGAAAACAATCCTTAAACAGCTCTAAACAAATGTGTGTGTGGATTTTGATGTGAGAGACAACAGGAGATGGGCTTTTTCACTGGAGGAAGCGTTATTACGGATAGAGGACTCACATTTTAGTTGGAAGCAATGGTTTGAAGTTAAAAACATCTTAATGATGGATTTGTTTCTTACAAACACTCAGCTTTTCTCTTCACAAGATGTTCACTGATGGACTGGAGTGGTGTGGATTGCTTGTGGATTATTGTGATGTTTTTAATCAGCTGTTTGGACTCTTATTCTGACGGCACCCATTCACTCCATTAGTGAGTAAGTGATGGAATGCTAATCTGTACATTTCCCCAAATCTGTTCCCATGAAGAATCAACCTCATCTACATCTCGAATGGCCTATGGGAGAGTAAATATTCAACATTTTCGTTTTGGAGTGAATTGTTCCTTTGAAATAACTGAATGCATGCATGACCTAAATCTTAAAGTTGGGGCTCAAATGTTTCCCAATTGAATTTAAGAAAACATCATGCAACTGGTTAGTTGCGAGTTGAAACCATTTTTCAACAAAAAGGATGTGTATGTTTTCAACATACATTCGGCGTATCCATCTGGGTTTTGAAATCTCATTCAAATGGATGTACATAACGGATGCTGTCACGTATATAACAAAGTGCACATGCATAGTTTCCCAGCGTTCCTGCCAGAGGAGCTTCACCAGTCAAAAACTACAAGCGTCCCTCAGCAGGATCCTGCTCTCAACAAAAGAGCTCTGAAATATTTCCAACCATTTTGTTTGTACGTTGCACATACTTTTTTAAACCTTAAGAATCATTCAAGACAAGAACTGCTCACATTTCTTGCCATTAGACTGCTTGGGAATATTTATGTTTGAATTTGCTTGGCGAAACAGAATCCATTAAAAACGCAGTACGGAAGGAACTATACATATTCAAAGTTACAAAAGGAGTGTACGGGTCAGCGAAAACCACTGACATGTCTCCCTCAAGGAGCCACAAATCATGGTTGAGCTTTTGTCAAATAAATCTGTGTGGACTAAAATTAAGCAGATATCGACTCTCTGCTCTGATGTCCCCAGACGGTCATTTAAAAGGGCTGATCGGAGACACACGTGGGATATTTGGCAGCCCGCTGGTCCGACTCAAGACATCGATCCTCGTGCATCTTCAGAAGCGGCTCAATGAGAAGCGCTCGCATCCGATGTGACACTTGTGAGGGAAAACATGCCAGTGGCAGTCGAGGCACAAATCCTGCTCGTGCTGGGGCTCTTCAAAGTCCAGCGCAGCTTTGAGAAGACGCAGAGCAAACAAAGATGAACAGAACGGACCGAGCGTCTGATCTACACCACTTCTGATTCTGACAGATCTTCACAACAGAAGAACAAAAGCAGATGTCTTTTTGTAAACCGACTATGGGATCTGACAAACAACGACCTCACATGCTAATGTCGACTTTTAATATGCCTTCTTTGACATTTATGTTTGCAAACAATGAATTCTAACTATCATTGAAAGTTAAGATTTAATAATTGTTAATGCAAATTAACATTGATGTAAACTCCTTTAAAAATAAATAATATATTTATAAAATATAAGAAATTAATTATAAATTTATACCCCACACACACGTGCTTACAGTATAAATAATAATATAAATAATACAATATTTGTAGATAATGCTAGATTAGTAAATATTATACAATAATATGTAACAATATATTGCATACATATATATATGTATGCAACAATTCATGTACTATTTTACAAAGGGAGGAGAAGACTCATCTCACATCTCCGGTTGATGTCAAGGGCTGTGTGTCCAATCAAACGTGACGATATCTGAGCAAATGAATCTGTCACTCAGTTAAATCAGACAGATGCCAAGATGGACAGGTTGCGTGACATGCTCTCATCCTCAAAAACTGCACAAAGTTACACACAGACAATTACGGTTCCGCGCTGAGACGTCGCTTGATGTCCAAAGCAAAACCAGAGCCACTTTAACAACATGTTTGGCTTGACGTCTAACAATTAAGATCACACAAATTCAAGTCAATCTCTGCAGTTGGTGCCCTGATGCAGCATGCGTGACTGTTGCGCAGCTGTGTTGGTCATTACGAGCGCTGGCCTGATTCCTCCGTCCCTCCGGACCCGTGTCAGGAAGACAAGAGTGATGACCCGTCTCCTCCCATGCATCCCTGCTTTCCTCCGTCTCAGCACAGCGGCACAGGAAGACCGAAGATTGGCAGGCGTAATCTGAGAGCTCCTGCTGATTACTTTCTGGACACGGACAGAATGCATATCGGGCCGAGAGTAAAGACAAACGCGCTCAGATGAGGCCAGGGAAGCCAATAATGACAAATGCATCTCAGTGCCTGGTTAAAGGCCCCAATCAATATCTTTCCAATTACAATTTAGCTCAGGAGTCTGAAGGAATGGCCCATGTGATCGCTTTTAATCAGCCATTAATCAATTAAAGTCACATTTACATTTGTCCATTCTAAACGTACAAAATTTTTGAAGACACATTGGGCCACAGTGCGCTTTGTGACCTGCTTTGGATGGACTACAAATTACGATTAACATTTTAACATTTGCTGCAAAGTGATGTTTGCACAAGAAAATCTTAGTATTTAATGTGCAAAACAAGATTTTTGCAGTTGGATTAGCTAAACTTGGCATAACAATAATAATAATAAAGAACCGATACTAAATAACTATTATAATGATTATGAATATTAAATTACATTATTCATATTTAATAACTGCAACAACAACCACAACATTTATGATTAATTGTCAATATTAATAATGTTTACAATGAACAATTATTAATAATTAAATTAATTAAATAATGATTATTAAATTAAATTATTAATATAATTACATTATTTAATTATAACAACAGCAACAAAAAAACACAGCAACATTTATTAATTATTATTAATACTAAATAATTATGAAAAAGAAGTACAGCAAAACAATTGTATTGATTACTAACACCAAATAATTATTAAATAATAATTATTATAAGTATTATTAATACAAAATAATTATGAATAAGAAAAGAAAAACAACTAAAACATATTTCATGATGAATTATTATTAATAAAGTACAATGTTTAATTATTTACAGTATATGCATTATTTAAATTGTATATAAATTATTATATTTAATACATTTTATATTTAACAATTAATAAAATTTGAAGTTAATTAATTATTATGATTATAAATAAATAAATACTAAAAAAATGTAAATAAAATAAATACTAATCCAATACTAATTATAGTCTATTTTCCCTTGTCATATTCACTTTAAACACGTCTTAAAAAGTGACAAATGACCAACAAAAATAAAAGAGCCTAGCATTTGAGAAACTCTGAGTATGTTAGCAAACAGAAGTGTTTTGCTGTGCTTCTGTAGCGATACAGTGCTCTCTGTGTATGGTTAGACAGTGAACCTGATGTCTTTTTGCCCCAGCTGATTCTCTGCAGCCTCTTCAGGGACAGAAATGCAAAAACACGTGTCTGGGTCGGCCTAAACAAACGCCATAAAACGAGCATTAGCGCCAGAAGAGGCTCAGATAATGCAGCAAAGACAAAGTTGGAGGCTGATGTAAAATCAATGCAAGTTAAATCTCTCGGACCTCAGAGAACAATGATCAATAACACAACCACCGGGAAGAAAAAGAGCAGAATAAAGAGGCAGTCGAGGGTGGGGACGGAGGAAGTGAGCTGTGTCTTACTCTACTGTACGTGCCAATTCAGTTTCCACTCTTAAACACAGAGAAACATGCATGCAAAAAGTTTTTTTTGTTTCACACATGCATAACCGTTCACAAAAATCAATTTCATGGGAGCAATGTAAACGTTTCCAGCACTGCAACTATAATCCCAAAAACTTCTTTGTTGATGATGAATTTATTCATATGTTCTCCATTAAATAACGTGCCAGAAATGCAATCAGTGTGAAACGCAGAACAAACCGGAAAGAAACTCCACAACTGTGAACATTTAGATACGCAGGAGTAATTGAGCCAAACGAACAAAACACAAACAGCATAACCCTTCCAGAAATCATGTTCCATAGCCGAGAAGGAAATCATTTATGACCCATTTAATTCTAAGGCTGTGATGACATCCAGATTCATGTTAACAATTTGAGTTTAAAATGCAATTACATGTCCATTATATATATATATATATATATATATATATATATATATGCGCATGACCCCTTTAATAAGAGCAACAATTATTAATTATTAATATAATTAATGAATATGACAAGGGGAAATAATACATAAATTAATTGAATACTTCTTTATTATTTATTAATAATAATGTTTTAATTTAACAAAATCATATTATTAACTATTAAAATAATTGTTAAATTTTAATTCATACTTTATTTTACTATAAAATTCACTATACAAATTATTTTAAAATACTAAAAACAATATATGTCTTCCTATTTATGTACATTTTTGTCAAAATAATTGGCCTCTTTTGTTGTATAAAAATATATATATTTATTTATTTAGAACCTGTATATAAAGCTGTGTAGAATTTGATCTACAATGAAATCCACTGAAAACACTGATTCTCTGATTTGACAGTTTGAATAAATAAAAATAAAATAAACAATATATAATAAAAATTATATTTAACTCTCATTTACTTGTCAATATGATAGCTTGCTTATTTATTTATTTATTTTAAAACCTTTAATAAACCTGTTTAAAATTTGATCTACAATGAAAACCATTGAAAACTCGACATTGACAACCGTAAATAAATAATTAAATAATTAAATAAATACTTTAACTCCCTTTTGCACCAATTTATATATAGTTTGAGTGACAGTTATATGTCACAAAGAGTGAAGTGGCACACGGACTAAACTCATCAACCTTCAGCTTTTCCACCCTGAATAGCGCTCGGTTGCTTTTGTGTTGCCGTCTGAATGGAAGTGCTGTGAGTGTTTTTTTTTTTTTTCCAGCTGAGCTTATACTCACTGATTCCACTGACCTTAAGAGAACAGCAGTGCTGGTTCCCAAAGCACAATCCCAGCATCTCACTACCATCTGTGTTCTTAAGATATACACTCAGATTTTGCTTGTTTTTCATCCTTTCACATTGCCAATACAAATGTTAACATTTAACAAATGTAAAAAGCGATCAGTTGACTTTACTTTTACTAAAAAAATAAAATAAAATTGAGGAAATTCGTTGCCTTAAAACTATTAAGTAAATAAACCATGCATAATGAAAGAAATAAATTAAGTGAACTTGACAATTCTGAGTTACACTGACAAATAGCAGTCTGAAAATGTGTTGTGTTCACTTTTTATTTTAAAGGGGTCATATGATGCGATTTCAATTGTTCCTTTCTCTTTGGAGTGTTACAAGCTCGTTAAATTGAGGAAACCCATTGCCTTGAAAAAAAAGTAACCACAAATTAATAAGTGTAATTACAATTAACTTTTGACTCATTTTATCTTATTTTATTAATTTCTTTAAAGTTGAAAATTGTATGCTACTAATACAATTTTTGAAAATACAAAATTGTTCAAAGCAGACTGCACAAAAACATTTTTCATGGGCAGAAAGTGGCACATTTTCAAAGTTTCATCCGTACTGCATTATACCGCAGAGAAGAGCTCAGTTATACATCTAAAGTATGTAACAAGCTTAAATATTCACCATCAACCATATCAGCTGCTAGAAAACAACAAGCCAACCTATATTCAGCAGACTGAGGCTTGTTAATGAAGACAGAAAACAAGAGGAGAGACAGAATGAGAGGGGAGCAGCAGAGCGCTGCAGGAGGGAGTGGAGATGAAGCCACCTGAGAGCCTCTCTCGCTCGCCCACTCCACGGCCCCTAGAGTCCCCGCTCTATTCATTCACACGGCCTCGCCTCAGTCGAGTATCACGGAACACCGATGCGCTTTGTGTTCTGTGTGTGCTGTGATTCTGTTCATTCTGCTCCAGAGGTTCTGTGTTGATACAGCGTTTACTCTAACGGGAGTGAACGGAGGTTCAACGGACAGCTAATGCTTTCTACATGTGGTCGTTCCTTAAACTCTGCATAAAAACAAACTATTAACACCGTCACAGCCTTAAACATTTTTTTTAAATTGAAAAAGCTTAAAATGGGAATAAAAAAAAACAATAAAGCTTAAAAATGAGAAAAATACTAAATGTACTAAAAGTAGCCAAACTAAAATAAAAATACAGTCATATTAAAATATGTATTTATTAAAAATATTAAAAAAAATACAATTACTGAAACTAAAACTATAACATAAAAATACCATAATATTATATTTTTTAATAAAAATATTTAAATAAAACAATAAAACTGGCAAAAGCACATTACAAAATTAACACGTTTGGTGTATTATAAAACAATAACGAAATAAGTTGAAAAAATGCAATTACTAAAAATAAAATACAGTAATCTTAAATAATAATAATAATAAAAAACATTAAAAAAGAATTATTGAACAAATTATAAAATTACAAAAACTGACAAGCACATTACAGACTTACTAAAACTTAAAATTACTAAAAATTGAAATGACAAAAATAAAAGTTATTTTAAAATTAGGGCTGTCAATCGATTAAAACATTTAATCGCGATTAATCGCATGATTGTCATGAGTGAACTCGTGATTAATCGCAACTTAATCTCACATTTTTATCTGTTCTAAATGTACCTTAAATTAATACTTTTCAAGTTTTTAATACTCTAATCAACATGGGCATGGACAAATATGAATGCTTTTTGCAAATGTATGTTTATTATTAGTGAAACCAGACATGTTTCAAACGGTCATAGATGTTTTTCAAAGAACTTGTTCATGTCTATTAGACACATGAAAAAAGAACAATGAAATACCAGTTTCCTATTACTTCTCTTTCTTTGCACTGAGCAATACTTACACAAGCCTGTTTACATTATTTGCAATTGATATATTTGACTGTTTCTGTTGTCAGACAACGGAATGCATATGACATAGTGACTGAAACGCGGCCCTTTAAGACTACATAAACAGCTCTCCCTTCCAAGATGTTATATGAAATGTTTCATATTTAGCGTAATTAGAAAGTAATTTCCTGCATTATTTCCTTTGCATTATTATTCCATGTCCAGAGTCCAGAATCCACAGTCTAGGCAAAACTTTCTCATTAACCGTGTTGTTCAAGTGTACAAAACACCTGTAATCAAACACGCCTGCTAAAACATTTCCTACACGATTCCATATTATGTGTATTAATGCATACAGTATGTATCCAAACTAAAAGACACTTAAACTGTCATTTACTGTCAAAACGAGGTCAAATAGACAGTTTCTCAGTCTATCAGTTGATAGCTAATGCTTTCCACTCGTGGCCATTTTTAAACTCATCATAAAATCACCCTATTATCACCTGTATTAAACTGCAGTAAAAACAACAGATTCTTTTCTGGTAATTTTAACACATCTGCAGTTCACACTTGCAGCAGCTTTCCTTCTTTTCACCATATCACCACCCTTCACACATCAGCACCACAATGCCGTTAAAACAAATGTTACGGCATCTTTAAACAGCTGTCACAGAAATATATTGACACAGTTAACGAATCTCAAACTGTTCAAGAAATATTTTGACTAATCTCTTAAGTGCTTTTGTTTCAGCAGCTGTCTAAAGAGTTTGACACATGATGGGAAAAATAGCATTACGTTTACATAAAATGCTCTATTTGTGATCGTGTTGATATTGTTAACTGAAACAAACTATTAAAATTTTAGTAAAAAAAAAAAAATAAAAAAAATAAATTAAGCTAAAATAAATAAATACGTATTTGATGAAAATTTAAAATTAGAACTAACTGAAATAAGTACTAAATTTACTAAAAAAAATAAAAATAAAAACAGTAATATTAAAAATATATTAAAATTAACAAAAAAACATACAAACAAAATATAAATGAGAAAACTACATTACAAAACTACTAAAACTTAATATTAAAAACTAAAAGACAAAAATGAAAGCTAGTTCAAATATAAATAACTATTATTGTAGTATATGAAGAATACTGAAATAACAATGATGTGTGAATAGAGTTAAATAACTTGCCCTGCCTCCAAAAATGACTAACCTCTCCCTTTCCACTTTTTAAAAATGTCATTAATTAAAATTAAGCTGAAATAAAATAAATTATAAATATCATATGAAAATGTAAAAGATAGAAAATAAATAAATAAATAAATAAAATAAATAAATTTGAAATCGAAACAAAAATGTGAAATGTTGGCTTGGCAACTAACTGAAATAAAATAAGTCTAAGTAGTAAAATTACTAAAACAAAAATAAAAAATGCAAGAATATTTCAAATATATTTTTTTATAAATGTAGAAATAAAAAAAACACATAAAAACATAATATAAACAAAATATATCTATACAAATGACAAAAAATGACTTAATTTTTAATGAATTAAAAAACTGAAAACTCACAAGATAAAAATAAAAGCTAACTCAAAATAGTAATAAGTACTACTATTGTGCATAAATACTAAACTGACAATGATGTGTGAAAAATCAATTAAATAACTTGCTCCGCCTCCAGTAATGACATCACTAAACCCTCCCCTCCTACTTTATATTATCTAGAAATTTCCTAATATATAAAATCATGCCACGAATCATTAAACATCCTATTTTACTCAAAAAAAAATGTCACATTACATAAGCAAAATGGAAAAAGTTTCCTATTTTAAATAATTATAAATAATTTCCCTTGCATTTCATAATTATTCCATATCGAGTACACAGTTTAGGCAATATTTTTTCATTAACCGGCTTGTTCATGTGCAAGAAATCCCTACTAACATACACATCTGCTAAAACATTTCCTACATGAATCCATATTTTTCATATTAATGCCTCTGTTTCCACACTTAAACTGCCTGCATAAATATATTATGAAGACCGGAAGGATGAATGATGCAACTGGCATGCAACACTAGACGTTCACACTGTATGGAAGCGCCTATATTTGCTGATGATGATGCGGTCAGTCACTAGCATGTTGCCAGGTACACTCATTTCTAGTTTAAGCAGCAAAACAAAGGCGAATCACACAATATTGAAATTCCAAATACCATCTCTGCACTTTCTGCGACACAATCTGTCACGGGAGCCACATCTTAGCAAAAGCGTCATTAGCAATATGGCTTTCTGCTGTTCGGGAAGTAAAGTAGGCAAGAGCTTTTCCAAAAAAAACAAAACAATGCAGACTGTATAAATACCTGGCTGCAACACACTTTTATTCAGGCGAGGCAGAGGCCAGAGACGTGACACACATACTGCTCCATACAGCCATTCCATCACTGCCAATCACACAGTTACTCCTGACCTTGCTGATGAATATGAGAAAAATGAGTGAACTTCCAGCGTTTGATAGATGATTGAAGGCACACATCCTTCATGCGGTCCTCCACTCGTGCCAGTGCAGTTTAACACGGGTCGCGTTCGCCGGGGGGAAGCTCTGAAAGGCCGTATTCAAATCCTCCTTTTCCCTAGAACAACATTAGTCGAGACCTGCTGCTTGGAAATGGGAAAATCTTGGAAATTATAGACATCTGCTCACGCCGGACATCAGAGCGAGAGTGAGTTTTATGAGTCGACTTGAGTGCACAATTTCAGCTAATGACTACAAACACAACACGGCCTGCGAAAATATTACTTACGACATGACAAATTTAAGTAGTTTGAGTGGCGGTAAAACAGACACTTTAGTTGATTTAACCTTTTCACTTCTCAAAAAAACAAACAAAGACAAAACAGAAAAGCAAAAGGTTTGCATTAGGTGTGGGCTTCACTCATGCAGCCGCAGTGCATGATGGGTAATGTAGTCTTAGCTAAGTCTGTCACCTGCATGTTTAAAGGAATGGCTTTTAATACATTTGAAGATATTTGTAAACAAAAAAGTAGATGAATGAATGAATGAACAAACGAAGAAGTCTTTTTTTTTTTAAATATTCAGTGATTAAAAGAACAGTTTAATTTTAGTATGAATGGGATTTGTCTGAATATATATATATATATATATATATATATATATATATACACAGGATACATAAAAAAAAATAACAACGGAGTGTCTTTAAAATCCCTCTTCTGTGTGAAATACTTCCTTCCGCCACGGATTCAAATCTAAAGTTGACAGTTGAACAGCTGAGTCCAAGCCTCTGTTACTAATTCCAAAACGTCAGTTTAGAGCTAGTAATGAAGGAATGTTGAGCTGCTTCATTAAACGCTTATTGTATTACTGTAGTAAAAGTGGTGTATTATGTGTAGTTAGAGTATTATGAGAGAGAGAGAGATTGACCTGCATCTCATACAGCATTCATTCTTCAGATCAATCGCATATTCAGAATTAGTTTAAATAGGCTTGTACTATCCTTTCATCTGTTAAGGGTGATTTCTGATGAGAGAAATTTGTTCCGATTTTTGATTTCTTTTATATTCTACAGTCTACAGTCAAATGCTGAGAACACAAATTAAATCACACATTCAACAAACAGGATTTTCAATGCATTCATGTTTTTAAGACATCAGACACCAGCTCTGAAGAAAAGGTTTCCCCAACGGAAACCGTGACATTCAAGTGCACTCATCTCTTAAATGCAATCATTCTGACATGACTTGAAGTGTCTATGGGGGTCTAAAAGCCCGACAGCAGGAAAAAGCAGGTCTGAAAGGCTCCGCGTTCGAAGGCCACGCTAAAAACAAGGACCTTCAAAGGCTCTGACCCTCCAAAAGTGGGGAAGAGCGGGAAGGTTGAGTGGCAGAGGAAAGCAGAGACGTTGCATCTTTCATGAGATGTGCTTCCTGGCAGAAGTAATCCAGGTCAAACCAGATTGACTTCCCCTGATACCGGCGCTGGCAACCCCTCCTAATCAAAAATCACATCGGACCGCAACCATCTGGGTTCAGCTCCCAGCGCTCTCGTTCAGATGAACTCAACACAAAGAACATCACATTCATTTGTTGAAATAAAAACACCTGTGCACGTATCTAATGAATTGCTATTGCACTTTTTTTCTGCACGCCGACAGAATCCAAAGCATTTTTCTTTTACTCCTGTGGTTTGCTCTGAAAAGAGCATGTCTTTATTTTGCACATTGTCAACTCTCATTTCTAATTTAGCGTCCTATAAAGTCTGTTAGATTTTTTCCCAAATTCTGGGGGTTTTTTTCCAATCTTTTCCGTTTTTTTTTTTTTTCCTGGATTCCATTTTATTAGTTAAATGAAATGTTGGTCATCAAAAAGCATGTCTACACAACAATTTAACAATTTATTTAAAGTTCATCAAAAAAAATATTTTTAGAGCCCTATGAAATTGGTTAAATTTTTTTGACCAAGTTCTGTTTTGTTTTGTTTTTTCCGTTTTCATTCTTCTAGATTTATTTAGAAATCTAGAATAATTCTAGATTTCCCAAATCCCATTTGTAGGATTTGGTTTTGAGTGTTAAAAACTTTTACAGTTTACCAACAATTTCACATTTTAAAGTTAATCAAAAACTACAGTTTCAGGATATTATGGAATCGGTTTTATTTTTTTCCCCAAACTATGTTTTTCCCCCCTTCTGTTTTAATGGGTAAATTAAATGATAATTAAAAAGCATGTCTAAGGGTGCTTTCACACTTGGTTCGATTGCTCCCCCCTCCCCCTGCCCCCGTTGGACTGTGTTCACATTCTATTATTTGGGTCCGAACCGCGGTTCGTTTGCGTCATCAAGCCAGCAGCTGTTTACCCCGTTGCTTAGTAACGATGGCGCAGGAGAAGGCGGCAAAATGCGTAGCAAGGCTCTCTTCAATTTTATATTTATGTTTTTGAACCGTTGGTTTTGTTTCCAAAGCTTCAGTACATAACGGCACTTACGTCTGCCTTACGAATGTACTGCAAATGCTCTAAAGTACTCTGAAGGTGAACAGAAATGAGAAATGATACAGCTCTCTGCTTGCAGCGCGTCAGTCACGCTCGTCAAGAAAGTGAGTGAAACACACACAAACACACATATTTATCAAATAATACGTCATTAATAGCTGTTCACTTCCGTGATTTGGTACGACTGCGTTCACATCAGCAGCAAAACGTACCAGAGTTCACTTGAACCGTACCCCAGACCACCCTTTTTAAGCGGACTCGGGTACAGTTCGCGGGTGCGCACCCGAGTTCGGAAGACAGCGTTCACATCATCCAAATGTACCGAACTCTGACGTCAATCGAACCCGGGTGCGCACCAAAAGTGCTAGTGTGAAAGCACCCTAATTGAAATTATGAAAGTCATACAGTTTAACAGCTAATTCATTTTTCCCCCATTTTACTGTTTAAGTTACATTTTGGTAGCTAATCAAAAAGCATGTGCAATTAATTTAAATCAAGAAACAAACAATCTAACAACTACTTATTTAAAGTTTATTAAAATTTTTATTTTTAATACATTGTGAAACCTGTTTTATTTTATTTTTTTAACCAGATTTCTTTTTTTAACCAAACCTGTGTGTTTTATTTTTAATGGTTTCATTAAAATGTAATAATTTAAAAGCATGTTTAATCAATTGAATTCATAAAACTTTATATATTTATTTATTTTTCAAGGCAAGGAAACTCTGTGTTGTTTGTTTGAATTTTTTCTGGATTACTGATTTGTAATTTGTATTTGTCTTTTAATTTTTGGCAAACAAAGTGCTGCACAACTTTGAGAAATAAATTCTACTGTGTTTGCGTTTTCTGCATCTTGGAAATGATGAAGCCCTAACTGTGCAAAAAGTAAAAGTAAGTATCTCTCAGCACAGAGCCTGAGAAACACACACGAGAAGCATGAAACATCTGTTATAAAAGTGCAACTCACAACAAAAGTTCAGCATGTCTGCGAGTGTTTCATGCTGGACTGCTCTCTGAACTTCAGACGAGCAAGACACTACTTTGGTCTTCAAAGACTTTCAAGATGGTGAAACATGAAGCAAAAACTGACTACAAGCACAGCTACATGATAACTATTACAAACCCAGTGTGCACTAGAAGTGCAGCAAGTCTGAAAAATGAAATTCTGTCATAATTTCTCAACATCATGTTGGTTCTGTATTGCATTTCTTTCTTCTGAAGGTATTTTCCAAAAAATAAGGTAAGGTCCAAAAAATATTTTTGTGAAGAAAGAAAGTTTGAAACAGTGTTATTTTAGTATCATTGAGAATATTATTATATTTTCCATTTTAATTTTAGTTCAAGTTTGAGCAATTGTGTTGTGTTTTAGTAATTTTAGTAGTTGTTTTATTTTATTTGCCAATTTGTATTTCAGTTTTAGTTATTGTAGTACATCAAGTTAATGATAAATGATGACTTGGCAACCAGCTGAAATACAAAAATGTTTTAATATTTAATTTTATTTCAGTTAACATTCATTATATATATATATATATATATATAAAATAGAACACCTTACCATTTGTTTATAAACTTTTTTTATTGCATCTTCTCTTTTTTAATTAAAATTATTATATATTTTTATTTGATTTAAGCTTTGCTTTTAGTATTTTTGCTTATATAGTTTTACCTATTCACATTAAAATGTTAATAAAAATGTAATAAAATACAAAAAAAAAAGAAAAAAAATTTACTTGAAATGTTTATTCAGTTAACATTTATTTTATTTCAAGTAACGAAATCATTTTTAATGATTATAATTATAATAACAACCCTGGTTTGGAACAACAAAGGTGAGTAATTGGTGACAGCATCTTCATTTTCATCTATTGAATTATTCTTATTTCTTGATTTTGATACCTTTATGATGCTTACAGGTCATCCAAACGTCTTACAAAGCAGCACAAAGTCGAGCAAACACGTCCAGTACAGTTTTAACACTTCGTTACAGTCTCTTCTGGTCTCACATCAAAAGTGAACGTGGTTCCACCCCAAAAGATATTCATCAGCTCATTAGCATATCATCCTCAGCGGGATGTTTTTGCCTAAAACCACATTTGCATAATTAATTAAGGTTCTCCCATTTCTTGTTAACCTCTCATTAACCTTTTTGTTAACAGTCTTGGCACTCGGATCACGCCGAGACTTGTCCCAAATTCATCAAACAA
This sequence comes from Sinocyclocheilus rhinocerous, assembly GCF_001515625.1. NCBI lineage: Eukaryota > Metazoa > Chordata > Actinopteri > Cypriniformes > Cyprinidae > Sinocyclocheilus > Sinocyclocheilus rhinocerous. Next base: position 806,202 of record NW_015664702.1, read on the forward strand.
CAGGGCAGGCTTCTTACTCGCCTCATTAGGCTGAAAACCAACGACATCGCTATTAAAGTTCAGTCTAATGTACTCTGGACTGATGGGAAACTGTTGGGTAAAATTGACCCTAACGCCTGTATTTATTTTTCCAAAATCCGTGCGGAAAACATTTGGTCTTTAAGAAACCGCTCCATCAAGCATCAAAACATAAACAGCCATCGTGCCGCAGATCTCAGCGATAATCTATTGGGTTTTAATGAACACAAGCCACTTCTACACCTAACGTTTTGCAGTTCCAGCAAAGTTATATTTTGTGCGAGAAACGGCGTCATTTTTTATTTACTCGAACCTGATTTATTTATCTTCGCTCACCAAGTAGTCTCTCATCCTCGCTCCGTCTCCCACACCAGCAAAATATCAAAAGCCTGCGATTCTGTTTCATCCTCGTAAGTTACAAAGTTGTGAATTTTAATGATGGGCAATTTCCAAGCTGCCTCGTCCGTAATGAACCCATCAGACGGTGGGCTGTAAACGCTCTCCGCTGGGTTATTTTGAGAGAAAAAAACAGGACGCTTGTGCAAACAACTAAAAGCAACTAAATACGGTCTAGCTCATCTATTTCAATCCGCTTTAGCCTTCAGCTCAAAATCTGAATGGCTGAAATGAATGTTTCATATTGTCTCTGCTGCTTTTTGAACACTTATTCAAAGTCATGAAAAGATGAAAGAAATGTATGATTTCCAGAAAAGTTTAAAAAGACCTTAGGCACACAACGATATGCAGTCTTTATATATACATATACACAACACACATACACACACACACACACACACACACACACATTTGCAATGTATTTTGCATTGCAAATTGCATTGTGTTGTGTTTCAGGGTTAAAGGAAACATCCAGAAATTTAATGGAAAATAAAAAAATGTAATGTAATAAATATTTATAAATAAGAAAATTAATAAATAAATGAATATACATACAGCTATATATATATATTGTATTCTATTGATTTAAAAAAATATATTATATTATAAATGTATATATATATATATATATTAAATGAAAATGAAGATGACGTACCTTTCAAATGAAATGAAATGCCTTGTATTTGTACATTTTATTTGTATTTCTGTTTTATTTGTTTTAATTTTATGGTTTATTGTTAATTTTGGACTGTAATCAATTTCTTTTTAAAATATTATATCATAAAATTATAATGTTAATATATTTTATTTTTTTATTTTTTTGCCACAAAGCAAATAAAAAATTTTTTTTTGTCTAAATGCTAAACTGATTGCATATATTTGCCATTAAAATAATAAATATTAATAAATAACAATAATAAGTAATGAATAAAATAATAAACAGTAAACATCTCATTTAGCATGTTTTTTTAAAGTCTTTTTAAACCTAAACCAATGTGCGCATACACACACACACAAACACAATAATAAATACAATATAATATATATATATATATATCTTCAAGCTGTGCAAGCTTTTCCCAAACTATCTACTGCTTGACGCATTTCTACCATCACATTTCATCCCACCCAGTCTATAGAGTCTCTCTCTCACACACAATCATACATTACTCTCACACTCTTGGAAACCCTCCTGACATTTTTGTTTATACGCGCTTCTTTTCAGGGTCCGCAGCCGGTTTTTCGAGAGCTTGTAAACTGAAAATCCAGGCGGCCATGTTCCTGATAGCTGCCAGAGCTCTGCCTGTTATAAATAGTTGAGCCCCGTCTTCATGTAGCGCTGCCCTACAAGAGGGAATTTCAGAAGAACATAATTTGATTCATGACATTCTTTGAGAGGCCATTTATGGTGTGAGAAAGGTACGGGCCGGAGCCGAGAGCTCTCCTTTGAAGTCTGCGCAGATAGCAAATGAATTCCATATGATACAAAATCCATCCCATGCCCTCAAGTCTGACCATTTTAGGCCATGAGTGCCAGAAATGAAGCGCTGAGAGTAGAACTAGTGTTAAAACCATTAGAGTGCAGCGCGGAGTTACAGTGAATAAAAGAGTTAGTGCTACAGATTCGAAAGAATGATCTGAGACACATCTACATGCAAGCAACTACCAACCTGGCACTGTTGCCACACCATACATTACACCTCGGCCCTAACCACACACTCCCTAGCATGGTAGCAAAACCATATATTACACACAAATACATTTAGCATGCTGTTGCAATTAAGTGTGTACAGTATAATTGGGTAATCCAAAAACAATCATGCCAGGCACACACATAAGATCACTAATTATCTGGGTTGCTTAAAAATAACAACATTTTATAATATTTGATATATGTGAACAAATTATATTTACCGATAAAGGGGACCAAAATAACGTTGATTTAACTTCATTGATTTGTTTGGAACCAATGCACTTTAATTTCATCAACGTAATTAAAGTGCACATTCATTTCAGAAAATGTGAAATCTATTTAACTTTAGTTTGCTTTAATTTTAGTACTTTAGTTAGGTTTGCCTCTATATATAAAACATGAAATAGATTAAAATATTTAATGTGTTTCAGCAACAACTGAATTTGCTATATAAATTATATCATATACTTAAAAAAATCAGAAATAGTTTTATTTGGTTTAATTTTATTTGATGCATACATACGATAAGTATAATATACAAATATAATATGCTTTATATTTAAAAATTAACATAAATGTTTGACTGTATTCTATTCATTTTTTAAAAATATAATTTTATATTTTTTTCCCACAAAAGCCAGGGAGACATATTAACCTTTCTAACACTTAGTTTGTCTCTAAATGCTAAACTGGCTGCATATATTTGGCGTTAAAACAATAACTGAATGGAAAAAAAGAAAAGAAAAAGAAAACTTGCATCTGCATCTAAATCAGTATTTTTGCTTTTAAAACTGTAGTATGTTTAATATTAATGCATTCGGTGCCTCTTTTAAAAAAAGAGCACAAAATAATACATAAAAGATGTTTTCCACAAGCAAAGGGCCAAACTGAATAAACAGACTGCTATTTGTTTTCGATATATTTTTTTAGTAAATACAAATTTCACCACCGCTGACACCAAAAACAGCATCTAGTGGAAGTCCATCGGGATCTGGGTGTCATTTCTGATCTATAAGGAGAACAGAAGAATGAAATCCTCTCTTTTACTCTCCTTCATCCTGTGCCTGATTAAAGAGAGAGAGTGAGTCCTTTCTGTTCCTGCTATAAAAAGAGCACAGATCAAGGAAATCTGCTCCATTATCCGACTGAATCAAAGAGAAGGAACAGGGGCCTGTGTTTGGAAGAATACAGAGGAAAAGGTCTCGGAAGAAAGACATGCTGTATGGTCACAGGGTCAGAGGTTTTCTATAACGCAGGGAAAAGACTCAGAAATCTAGACACACCATTACAGAGACGAACAACATATGACCTGTTTGGTTTTTAAGCAGCCGCAGACCTTCAAGAAATCCTTCAGAATTGCATTCTTTAAGAATAAATACTTCTTTAAGGAGCAAACCGTATTGTTGGAATCATCATGCAATGTTCAGAAGCAATTGAGGAGCCACAGGAGATGTGTGGCGTCATCCTGACATAATCAAACAAGAAAACAGGGACATTATGAAGGGAAATTGTTTGCTCCATATGCACCTGCTCTTCACGTTCCTCTGCCATTATGATGACGCAAGAATATCTCCAAAACTAATGAGTCTCGAGGGATGGCTGCCAATACCATTAGAGATCTCCAACAGTGTTAATCTGCTGGAAACGGACCGAGCTGGCTAAAGGATTTGTTTGATTTCCATACATTTAGACCGGTCTATATGAAAGATGATTCATCAAATCATGTATCCTCCATTAGTTAATTCAGCCGGTATGTTTTTTTTTTACAACGAAATGTCCATACAATGAAAATCAGAAGGAGAGAGAGAGAGAAAAAGGATACAAAACAACGTTTATGTTCAACAATAGAAAGTTATACATGTTAACAACATCAACAGGCTAAATAAAGGGATAGCTCACCCAAAAATTACAATTCTGTCATCATTTATTCACTCTTAAGTTGTTTCAAACTCCAACTGTTTGGTCACCAACATTCTTCAAAATCTCTTCTTTTGTGTTCAACAAAAGAAAGAAACTCACACAGGTTTGGAACAGCTTGAGGGTGAGTAAATGCATTAAAGGATATACAAAATGCACAAAATAACATAAAAAATAACAAACAGGTACCATACATATTCTATATTAAAATCCTTCTTACATTTTGTTTACAATTTTTAACTTTTACATTTTAAATGTAAGCCATTATTTCCTGAAAATCACCCCTTCTGCTGTTTACATTTTATTCACATATGTGTTCAA
>NW_015664702.1:811032-819924 GCF_001515625.1 Sinocyclocheilus rhinocerous
CATATGTGTTCAACACATATGGGTTCAGTTTTTTTTTTTTACCAAATTCTGTTTAATTTTTTCTTAAATGTCCCCCCCCCCACCACCATTTAAATTTTTCTCTGGATACCATTTTAACGTTATTTATTTAATTAAATGTAAGTTTTTGGAACTATAATTTTCAGTGTGCAGACATTTTTTTTTTTTATTAATTTTTTGTATTATTATTTTATTATAAAAAGATTTTCTGCACCTGAATTCAGTTTTTGGGTCTTTTGGATGTGCACACCTTTTTGCATTGCTTTTAAATTTTAGCAACCAAAAAGCATGTTTAATTAATTTAATTCAATAAACATTAACAATTTAATAATTTATTAAAACTTTTACAATAATAGGGCCCTATGAATTTTTTTTTATTTTTCAGAAATTCTTTCATTTAATTATTATTACATTTTTTTTCAAATATACATTATTGTTTTGCGAAGTCGTTAAAAGTAAATTTAACTTTTAATTTAACTGTGATGAGCTCTATCTGTGTGAGTTTCTAAAGTACTTTTTGTTTTTGCATCCTATTATTTCGATCATGATGCTTGGAAAGCTGAAACATGCTGCTAATTGGAAGCTACTCAAACGTGACTTATTACAGTGTTTAGTAACTAAAGTAAAACTCTTTTTTTCTAGTGGCATGTCTGTAAATTCCAGTTTCATCAAGCATAAAATCCAAACAGCACGGGAAAAGCGAATGTCCTGTCTCGGATGCAGGGACGCGAGACGGCGGGGCAGATGGCAGCGGGTTGACGAGACCACTTAGGTGCGAGCTGTGTGGGAAAGTTAAGACCACAATGCCTTCGTTTACCAACCCAGAACAAGCGAGAAGGTGCCATGAAATGAGCTTCGGGAGGCTGGCCGTGTGATGTTTAATTAATGCAGCGCTGTCAAGCTCAATTCGCTGCTCGTCTCATTCAGTATGGACGAACGCGTGACGCATTTGCTGTTGCAATGCACACATATGCATACGGTTAAAAAGATCAAATGCCTTTTAAAGGGTAAACGTACATCAAGATGCAATTTTAGCATTGAAGCGTGACTAATGAGGGGCTGTAATCTTTACATTTGACATGTCGAACATCTCTCCATATAGAAAAACCAACAACGCCCTTGATTATTTGCGATTTGTCAGTGGTAAAAAGTTCAGACTATTTCAAATATTTATAAATGGAATGTTTTACAAGATAAACACTTCTGGGTAAAGATTTGTGTGTGTGTGTTGGTTAGGGACTGGACGAGTGCTTCACCATCTGGTCTAAGTCATCTCCGGGGACTTCTGGAAGTCTCTGTGGTCTGCTTGTGTGGATTACAGAACGCACTAGTCATGGTTACAAGGGCCTCGTCCTGTAGACACACTGAGATGCAGAAAAACTGCTGCTAATAGACTAAACAGAGCACAAGAGACGGCACTGTGTCCAACACAGCTCTAATATTTGCCCAGCGCTGGCCTGCTAATGTAAGCCGCCGTCGAAGTCCAGCACGGGATAATATCCAATCTGTTCACTCTATGCAGATTCATCCCATCTCACAGCAGAAAATGCCAAAAGGACTTCTGGAAGTCTCTGTGGTCTGCTTGTGTGGATTACAGAACGCACTAGTCATGGTTACTACAAGGGCCTGGTCCTGTAGACACACTGAGATGCAGAAAAACTGCTGCTAATAGACTAAACAGAGCACAAGAGACGGCACTGTGTCCAACACAGCTCTAATATTTGCCCAGCGCTGGCCTGCTAATGTAAGCCGCCGTCGAAGTCCAGCACGGGATAATATCCAATCTGTTCACTCTATGCAGATTCATCCCATCTCACAGCAGAAAATGCCAAAATATTCTGAAGGAATTTGGAAAATGTATTCAGAACATAACAAGAAATATAAAATTATTGCATTAATAAAAAATACCAATAAATTCATGCAATAAATACTGATGTTTTATATATATATATATATATATATATATATATAGCCACACTACATGAAATAAGATACTCTTAGCTGAGATAATGGAGTCTTGTGTTTGCACAAGTTCTTGTTCTTTTTTTCAGATTCATTCTTTCTCATATGAAAACAAAACAAAAATCACAAATACAATTCTAAAACTAAAGTTTTATACAACAAGAATCCAACCAAATGCCACAAATACCAACTTCTCAGTCAACTACTCATATTCAGAATATTAATATATATTTAGCTGCACTACATGATATAACATACTATTAGGCAAGATATTGGAGTCCCCCCCCCCCCATTTTTCCCCATGTTTTGCTGAATAAATGTTAATTTTAGTTTAATTTTATTTGAAAGTTTTAATAATTTTGCCATTATTATGATTATTTAATTTAATTTATTTATTTATTTTGTTGTTGTTGACTTTTTTGTTGTTGATAGTTTTATTCTCTAATTTGTCCGTTTTATTTTCACTTATTAGTAACTAGATCAAAATGGGGAATGTTGCCTTGGCAATTAGCTGAAATAAAATAAACTTAATTTTGTTACTTTCCTTTATTGCAGTTGATGTTTATTTAACATTTTTTTTATGGTAAAATAAAGGAGTCTATTTGTTTGATTTTCACTTTTTGCAGATTCATTACTGCTCACAGGACAAAAGTGAACCTTTATTAAATGTTATGTAAACGTTTTATATATATATATATAAACGTTCACTCTTTGCAGATTCAAAACTGTTTCATCAAGACAAGAATGAGATTGGATGGAGACTATATGCACAAAAAAGTTTATTTTAGTTTTAGATTTAGTTAATGATACACATGAAAAATCACAGGTGAACATAATATGAAGCTCAGCGAAGCATGTCAAACTTTATGAAAAGTGCTAACAAGCTCACTTATAGAACACCTGGGAAGAGACTGAATGCTTTTTGCATCTAATTAATTTGCATGTGTCACCTTACGGCTGTCATACCACTTAATTTGTCACCTATCAACCTGTATCCCATTACAGACGTTATGATGCTCATAATAGACAAGAGAGATGGTGAATCGATTGTTACAGAAACTTGAGCTCAATTCTTTTGCTCGATATCAATGTCAATTCATATCGAAATGGGCGTCGCCGACGTTCAAATGTGGGCAGACTTCTTCAACTTCTCGGCAGAAATTTGCAGAAGTTGCGATTGAGTCTTATGTAAACATCTCCAATTGAGACTCTTTGCAGATTCAAAACTGTTTCATCAAGACAAGAATGAGATTGGATGGAGACTATATGCACAAAAAAGTGGAAAAACCCCAAATAAGTACATGCATAAATAAATCCAGACTCTAAATTCAGATCAATAGCCATTACCAAAGAACCTAGTTATCCTCTCTATCTCTTACAGTCGTGCGGGTCGCTAGTGACTAGATCACAATCACATCTTAACGGGCTGGCATGTATATTCCTGCAGACGATCGATGTGCGAGCATCAGTGAATGGCACCTTTAATCTGGAGCTCAGTGAAGTCAATAGGATTGGGTGAAGCTGCAGTGATTAAGTGATCGTGTGGCCACTGATCCAGCCTGCTCTAAAGAGAGCCAGAGCGAGTGGAAGTGCCTGTTCAATCTGTCACAGACCCAAAGCATCCCATACATCCCAGCTCATCACACGCGCCTGTAAATGTGCTTTTGTTCAGTGGGTTACACTTCAAATGGCACCAGTATGAAGGTCAGGTGGTGAGTTCATACTGTACTGTATCAGTATATAATCTTAATATTTTAGTAGGCTATTATATTATTTTTTAAATTATAAAACATTAACATAAAAGAAATCATATTAAACTACACCTATAAATAATATAATAAAACCATAAAATATACAATATGCCTTTAAATAAACTGACCTACATATAAAAACATTGCATAGATAAATAAATAACTGTCATATTTTAATTTAAACAAATTAATTATAATCACATTCATTAATAATTATATAATATTTTATATACATTTTCATAAAAATAATGTATATGCTAATTTATAATTATATTAATTAATTTACCATTTATATTTATTTTATCTATATTCATTTATATTTATAATCAATGCAGAAGTTGCGATTGAGTCTTATGTAAACATCTCCAATTGAGATACGTTTCAAACACCCTTATTACAGCAAGGTATCATTTATTTCAGATGAAAAGACCAAAGGAGAGGCAAAACAGTCAAAGACGAGAGCTCAACATTAGTGCAGAAGAAAAAATGGAGGCCGTAGAGCAGAAGAGTGGGTGATGTAATTAATGTGGGATGCAAACAGAGCAAGAATATGAGAGCGAGAGCTGTGGGTGGAAGAAAAGAAGAATAGATGAAGAGAATGAGATTCAGGAGGAGGAGAGAGCACATATTGTAATTCTGGATCATAATTATCTGTACATCTGTGTACAAGGTGCCTACATGTTTTCATAGAGTAAGAACACAGTTTCATGTTTAAGATTGTTTTTTCAGAGTGTGTGAATGTGTGTTTCTGTCGACCTTTATGCATTTATGTGTTAACTCTTTCCCCGCCATTGACTTTTTTTTTTTAAAGACATCTCTTCTGCTCACCGAGGCTGCATTTATTTAATCAAAAATACAAAAAAAAACAGTAATATTATGAAATAATATTGCAATTTAAAAAGACAGTTTTCTATTTTAATATACTTTAAAATGTAATTTATTCATGTGATCAAAGCTGAATTTTCAACATCATTACTCCAGTCTTCAGCGTCACATAATTCTTCAGAAGTCATTCTAATACACTGATTTATTCTTTTATTTTATCATGATTTTTTCCCCTTCATTTTTTTCACCATTTATTAAAAACAGAATTACCATTTCTTCAGTCTTCAGCATCACATAATTCTTCAGAAGTCATTCTAATACGCTGATTTATTATTTTATTATTTTTTAATGATTTTTTCCCCTTAATTTTTTTCACCATTTATTAAAAACAGATCTTTTATAACAATATAAGTCTTTACTATCACTTTTTTTTGATCAATTTAACACATCCTTTCTAAATAAAAGTATCAATTTCTTTAAAAAAATAAATAAAATAAAAATACTGACCCCAAACTTTTGAACAGTAGTGTATATTGTTACAAAAGATTTATATTTTAAATAAATACTGTTCTTTTTTTTTCTATTCATCAAAGGACCCTGAAAAAAAGTATCACAGGTTCCAAAAATATATTAATGTTTCCAACATTGATAATAAATCAGCATAATAGTATGATTTCTGAACGATCATATGACACTGAAGACTGGAGTAATGATGCTGAAAATTCAGCTTTGCATCACAGGAATAATATTTTAATGTATATTAAAACAGAAAACCAAATTTCAAATTGCAATAATATTTCATAATTTGTTTTCATTATTTTATCATCATACAAGCACAGCCTTGATTAGATTGATGTCTTCTTTATATTCAGTATAGTTTATATAGTTTATATTCAATACGAAATAACATTGAAATCTAACATCGAAATTCCCTTGAGCCTTTGCTCAGTTGAATGTGGTGAGCCTTCGCAAAGGAAAAAACGAACAGATCCAATCTAATCTTTCTCACATCACTTTTGGAAATGTCAGGCTGGCACTAGTGTGGAGGTATCCTGCCAGAATTGTCATGCTCTTTGAGTTTCTTATCTGCAAATCAAAAGGACGGTGAGTAGTTGAGTTAAATCCATTGGCCTTGCCATAGTCAGTCTTCCTGCGCACGATGATCTGAGTTTGCAGTTGATAGGAGCAATTAATCAAAAAGCCTCCAAAGCCGAGGCAACGTGGGTAAAGTAATAAAACAGTCAATGCACACACATCAACAGTCTGTAATGAGTTTGTTTTGAGTGCATTCCTGGCTGCTTTAGGATCTGATCTACTGGCCAGTGCTCTCTCTCTCTCTCTCTCTCTCTAGGGTTCATTTATTCCCTTAAAAACCAAAGTAAGTGCTTCAGAATCTGGCTGCTGCCAATATAGTTACACTTAAACCAATGCAAAATTAGCTTGTTGGGTCAGAAAGGTGTGATCAGAAAACACTGAGGCGCTTATAGTCTGTCAATCATTTGTGAGTTCAACTTGAAAGTTCAACGTCATATTCAGCATTAACACATTGCTTTTATGTAACATTTCAATAGACAAGAAGACAAAAATGAATAACTTAGGCATAATATTGCTAGTTGGTAGTTACATTGTCAGTTTTAGGTCCACCACTGAAAATATTTCCAAAACAGAACTGTTCTCGAATGAATCAGCATTTTTTAAACAAATCAGTTGAATGCATGATTCAATGACTTACTTATTGACATGGTCACTTGTTTATGTCCTGAATGAATTATCGCTTTTAAACAAAACAGTTTGAAAGATTGATTCAATAACACTGAATGAAAACATGAAGATGTGCATAAATTCTAAAAATGTGCATAAAAAACGTATGTGCTCAACTGAGTCGGATAAATTTAAGAAAACATGTGCATAAACTAAGATGGAAACACATTTGCCAAATAAATTCCTCAATACACATCCCCAAAAAATTATCAAAAAGCCTTTCTGCGATGGGATGGCATAACAGCTGGCATCTAACCTCCGAAAGCAAGATAAAACATAACCGCATTTACTGCGCTTCGTCTGCACGCTCTGAGGTGCAAGCACTTTATTATATTTGAAAAAAGACCCACAGTGGCTTCTCCTACTGCAGCAAATGACCTTGTTCTTAGTGATATTTGGTGCCAGTGTATCAAGATGACTGTTCTCTGACTCATTAGATGGAAATGGTGCTTTATTCGCAAATGTGATATTCCAATGTGTGCATAACTAAAATTGGCAACTTTGGATGGAAACATAGCCAGTGACTCGCTCATAAAGACCTGAATCCTGAATCAATCAGTGTTTCTAAGAGATTTGCTTAAGTGAATGACTCAGTGACTCTGAAGATAGCTATTTTTTTTTTGTTTTCTGACTGAATGAATCAGTGTTTTGAACATATCGGTTGAGCGAATGATTCACTCATTAAAACAATCACTTTTCTGCCACCTACTGGCACATCGATGTAAACTGCAGAAATGACCAGTAGGTCAGGATTGTTAAAAAAAAACATTTTAAAGACTGTGATCACAAAGATCAGTTCATAGCTCTGAAAATATTTATTAAACATATAAAATATTTTAAAGCTGATTATAAACAGGAACAAAACACTAATAAAATAACAATAAAATAAAATAATAATATGACTTTTTAAGATTTTACTCATTTGCATGAATTTAAATATCACAGTTTAAAAAGCTTCTGGTATTTTCATGTGTTCAGACATCCAAATCTAAAATCATAATGAGCGTTCAGATGAAAAATATCTTGTCACAGAAGTTTGCTGAAATAATTACTTTTAGTATCCTGTTATGTGTCACACAGCCATAATATGCAAACATATTTGTGATATTGCTATTAGCATATGCTCATATAAATAAGCTATCAGCAGGTACCATATGTACTCAAATGTGTGACAACAGCTTATGGCAGAATATATTTGGCAAAGCTTGATGAAACTGCCAGGAAGATTTACCTCATTAATGCACTTTTGACAAAGTTTAACAAGATGCTGCTAGACTATAACACTAATGTTTGCTACAGTTTGATGGACGGTTGTGCTGTCAGATAAGGAATTAAATTAATTAAAAAGAGAAATAAGGATTAAACAAAGGAAAGTGTGTTTTAAATATGAATATAATTTACATAATTGCATATTACATTACATATTATTTACTTTTTTGCATTTTAAAATAGGATATTTTTTTAAATAAAAACTTAAAATGAAAGGAATTTTGTATATAAATAAATTAACTGAATTAATTACATACATACATATAACATTCTGTTTTTCAGTTGCCAAGGAAACATGTTTCATTTTCTTTTAGTCTAAGGCCGCGTGTCCACCAAAGCGTTTTTATGCCAGCTGAAAAAGCCCAGCTGTGAGCGCTTGAGAGCGCAGCGCTGTGGTTCCTATGATACGGAATATCCGCTGAAGTAATGGCAAACGCATGGCGAATAAAATGTTTCTACAAACATTATTTTTTACAACAATATTATGATAGTCCGGTAATTCAATCTGTTAAAGACATAAATATTCGGAGGCAAGCAATATTACCTTCATTGTTGTTCAGTCGTTGTACAAGCAGGGTGGTCGGTATTAGTCCCACCCCTTCTCCACTGTGATTGGTTAGCTGACTAGAAAGTGACAGCGATGAGCGCAGTGTTTTACCCAAAGTAGAACATTCTTGAACTCTCGGCCTGAGAAAAAAACGCCCAAACGCTCAGCGCAAAAAAGATGCTCAGCGCTTGGCGCGCTCCTGGCGTGTTAAAAAATGTGGCGCTCCCATTGAGAACAATTGAAAAAATACGCTAGCTGTGGGGAAAAGCGTTTTGGTGGACACACGGCCTTCAGTTTCCTGCAAGTGAGAGATGAGAAGAGGAGTGCAAAAATAAAACCCCACCCTCTACTCAATATTCCGTTTCAGTTGGAAATACGTCACCATACTGAAATAAAGTCGACAGCAACTTACGGTTCACGCGGACTTTTAAGTGGCTGAACGCCAGTGGGCAGGGCCTATGTCGATGTGTTGCTCTGGAGGTGATGTTTATGCAAATGTTTGTGAATGTATGTTGTTCAGTCGTAGTACAAGCAGGGTGATCAGTATTAGTCCCGCCCCTCCTCCACTCTGATTGGTTAGCTGACTAGAAAGTGACAGTGATGAGCGCAGCGTTTTATCCAAAGTTGAACATTCTTCAACTCTCGGCGCGAGAAAAAAACGCCCGAACGCTCAGCGCTCAGCGCGAAAAAGACGCTCAGCGCTCGGCACGCTCCTGGCGTTTTAAAAAACGCGGCGCTCCCATTGAGAACAACTGAAAA
>NW_015664702.1:819962-830615 GCF_001515625.1 Sinocyclocheilus rhinocerous
GTCAGATAAGGCATTAAATTAATTAAAAAGAGAAATAAGGATTAAACAAAGGAAAGTGTGTTTTAAATATGAATATAATTTACATAATTGCATATTACATTACATATTATTTACTTTTTTGCATTTTAAAATAGGATATTTTTTTAAATAAAAACTTAAAATGAAAGGAATTTTGTATATAAATAAATTAACTGAATTAATTACATACATACATATAACATTCTGTTTTTCAGTTGCCAAGGAAACATGTTTCATTTTCTTTTAGTCTAAGGCCGCGTGTCCACCAAAGCGTTTTTATGCCAGCTGAAAAAGCCCAGCTGTGAGCGCTTGAGAGCGCAGCGCTGTGGTTCCTATGATACGGAATATCCGCTGAAGTAATGGCAAACGCATGGCGAATAAAATTTTTCTACAAACATTATTTTTTACAACAATATTATGATAGTCCGGTAATTCAATCTGTTAAAGACATAAATACTCAAGAGACAAGCAATATTAAAACTTCTCCAATGTTGTTCAGTCGTAGTCTATAACTAAATATAAAAATATACATATACAAAAAAATGCAAATATTAATAAAAACTATAATAGCATCTCAATTCAATTCAATACAATTCAAGTTTATTTGTATAGCGCTTTTCACGATACAAATCATTGCAAAGTATATCAATACTAAAAAAGCTTATTTTATTTTATTCAAGTTAGTTTCCAAGGCTCATTTTCAATAAAACAAACACAATAGTAAAAAAGTAATTAAAAAATACAACAAAATTACTAAAACTATTACTAAAATTAATAATAATAATAATAAAAACACATTCAAAGTATTAATAAAAAAAAAACTATAACAGTATCTCAATACTTAAAAAACCAAAAAAGTTATTTCAGGTAGTCACCAAGGCAGCATTTCTCGTTTTCATTTAATCTAACTTTATGTACTCTGCACTCGTCCACCCAATCACAGTGCACAATTATGTATATAAACACATTCATAATTCATATAAAATGTTGTATTGTCACAAAATACCACAGTTTAATTTGCCTGTAGACCCGAGCAAATGGCAAACCCTGCCTACCGCTGAGGCCAAACACATGAATAGACGAGTGAATGGATGTGTGACACTAATCTACGTCTGTTTAATGTCTGTGAGAGCACCAGCGGCGCCCGTTGTAAGCTCATAATGAAGGGTCAAACTCAAGCCGCGCGTTATAATCCGGCTGATTGGGAGATGGCAGGCTGGAAATTGTTGCCATGGATCAATGCTGGAGCAATCTGTGAAAGGAGAGCAGTGGAATAGCTCTGCTACTAATCAATGGCTATTCATTTTCAGCTACCGCACAGCCTCGGATGAGACATTTAATAGTGCGTGGTCAGATAATTACCACCTCCAATTAAGATCTGGTGACAGGAAGGGATAAATGAAGACCATACTCGATTGACTTTAATGGAGAGACACGCCACGGTCCGATCGACATCATGTAAATGGCTGCCATTGTCACATCCTCCACTGAAGCATAGATGCTCGGTAATGAACTTGGATGGAAATGTTCAACTTTTCAAGCGTCAGTCGAGAAGTGCAGCACATGTAAAACTTTCTCAAAACGTGTTGAGCTGCAGTGTTATTATATGTTAGTATCATTGTAGGTTTTTGTTAATATTTTTAGTTAAATTTTTTTTCTTGCATTTTTTTATTTATTTTTTCTTTTGTGTCTATATAGTATTTACTATTTTTATTTTATTGGTTTTAGTTCATTTAGTTTTAGTTAATTTAGTACTTCAAGTTAAACTAAAGGAAAAAGAGAAATGTTGGCTTGGCAACTTGAAATTAATTTAGTTTTTTTATATTTTATTTAAATCAATATTTATTTTTATTAAAATATGGTATTGTTTTAGGAGAATCATATAATATAATTGTTTTGTTAATATTTTGATTTGATTTTTCTATTCTCTCTTTTCACTTCAATTTTTTCAAGTAGTTTTAGTTTTAGTAATTTTGTTTTTGTCATTTTTTTAAGTTTTCGTAATGTGTCTATAGTAGTATTTATCAATTTTATTTTTTCTAGTTAGTTTTCAGTCATTTTAGTACTTTAAGTTAAACTAAACAAAACATAAGAAATGTTGGCTTGGCAATTTGATGAAATACAAATAGTTTAGGTTTTTAATATTTTATTTGTATATTTTATGCTTTCATTTTAATTTAAGTTAAAGTTTTAGTAATTTTTTATTTATTTTTTTTAATGTTTATTATTGCTTTTTTTTTTTTTATTCTGAAGTGTTTTTTTATGGTTTTAATTTTAGTTAATGATAATAACCCTGGTGAGCTGACATTTACTGAGATGTGTGTGTGTGTGTGTGTGTATCTATCTCTAATTTTAGCAACTGTGCAGTGTTTTTCATTTGCTATACATCATGCAAACATTCGAACAATACTGTTCCAATACTTTTATCAGACTCCTGTGCACAAAAATATGACATTTTAAATAAAATTCAATTTTCTCCAGTTTATGTACTATTTTGGTTCCCATTGACTTAAAAAAAAACTTGGAAAAAAAAAAAATCAAAATATGCAGTTCAGTAAGTGTTGAGACGCAGGCTATGATGAGCATGTTTAATCTGAGTAAGTGTCAAGTCCACCTGTTTTTACTTCTTTGTTTATCTACTTATTTTAACTTCAAAAGTGTTTTGCATATTGTGAAGCTTGAAAGCCTCAGTCTTCATTCACTGCAAGGGAATGGAAAAGAAGCAGGCTCGAAGCAACATGTGGGTGTAAATAATGACAGAATCTTCATTCTCTGGTAAACTAATGGTTTAAAGACAATTTCGAGTTTGTTTGCAACTCTCCCACCCAACACCATTAATTTATGACAGCAAAGGAAAACACAATTCATACGGCACACAACGCCTCAGCACAAAGCAAACATCTGTTTCAAGTATGCGTTTTACAGCCCTCTTGCTTCAGTTCATGCTACAGATCCGTCTCTCCAGCTCTCATACGCCATCTGAATGGAATAAACAGAATCCATCGCTGAATTACGTCTCCTCTGAGGATAAACTGTTACTATTGGGCTCCAAGCACTCTCCTGTGGTAATTCCTTTATGTCAGGCCCATTAAACTGAAATTGTGAGTTTACGATCGCTGACTGTAAGACAAAACTTTCTCCTATAGCTCTGATATGACCCACGGGAGACATCTGCTCAACCTTAACTCGTGTACATGACTTGATATCAGGCCAGCTTTCCATTCCTGTTTACATATACTGTACCTTACATTCCATGTTCAACTTCCCACACAAACCGTGTAATGCAAATTGCACGGCGGATTTCTGCCAGTTTAACCGCAGGACTGACCAGCTTCGCTGACACACGAAGGCTGGTTTTAGCACGGTTTTGTGGATCGCATTTTTGGCTTCTGCGCCTGCTGGAGTCACAGCATGAAACATATGAACATTATTGCTGAACAGCACTGAAAGAAAAGCATCTGCCCTGAGAATGAAACCAGTGGCGGCTCGTCGGGGGAGGCACAGCTTCCCCAAAATTTTGAGGTGAAAATGGGGGACGATTTAATGTTAATAATAAAATTCACAATTCATTTCAGTTCATGTCTCAGAATGTGTATTTTTGGTTTGTAATTTCACAGTTGTAATACCATAACATGTTATTGAAGTTGGAAAGCACCGCTTTTCTATCGCGAATGTGCCGAATTTGCTGATGTAATTACAACCGCTAGGTGGGGAGGGGGAGGCCGAGGGAGAGCTGAGCTCTCGTGCCTTAGCCAATCAGCAATCCAGTGTTCACTTTCAGCACTGAGGAGTGTTGAGAAAAAAAAAACATCGCAGGGGAGGCTAGCCTCCCTTCTGATATCAACCAATCATCATTGAGACGTAAATTACATGATATTAATTTGAACGTCTCCCGCTGCGCTGATAATGTACCAACTACTTATGATGAGTAGCGATATTGAATATTTGATCGCCAACAGTTTTACCAAGCTGTCATTCAAACAGTATATATACAAATTAAAAATAAAGGGAGAACACGCCTAAGCTGGATGTAGGCTACAGCAGTCGGCTTAATTAAATGGCACAACAGGCAGCTCTCTTTTAACACAGACTTTTAAGAAGTGATGGATGTTTGCTTCAAGTGATATAGGCCAGGCAAGTGAAATTATATTATCTTTCTGTATATGTCGTTTTCTTTACATTTTCTGACTAAAAGCAACCAAAAAGCCATTTTAAAGTGGTTAAGCAAATAATAATAATAATAATAATAATAATATTAATAGTCAGCAGGGATCCCCAGACCAATACAATTAGTGTACCTCCTCTTAAAACCCTCGAGCCGCCACTGAATGAAACGTGAAATGAGATCGATGCATGTGTCAAAACAATCAGGTGGCTATTGTACTAGCCTTTATATGTCTATTGCTTTTTAGATAAGTTTATATTTATATAAATATATTATTTTATTTCTATACATTTGTAACGAATCAGTCAACTGAAGGCGGGAGTAGTGAAGAACCCATGTGCAGTTTATTTACAGACGTGATCCACGACATTAGAACATGACACAAAAACAAAACCCAAACCCCACATTACATAATTTTAGTTTTATGTTTTTAAAATTTGTCATGTGATTTTGACATTTTTATTGGTTTTTGTTAATACTTCTTTTTTGTTTTGTTTAAAATGACTGTTTTTATCAAAAGCTTTTTTTTTTTTGTAATAATGTATATATTTATATTGTATTTTTTCACCACCCAAAAGTGAATGCATGCATGCGATACTACCTAGAATCAGTGTTATTTATTACTATATTATACTACTATCTTATTACTATTTTAGAATTATTTATGTTACTATACTGTACTAGTATTTATTAATATTTTGAATAGCTTTTTTAGATTACACTTTAGTAATTACATGCAATATGTGTAACAAGGACACCTTAAAATGAAGTGTTACCCTTTTTATTTTCAATTCTTATTTTCATTTTTAATTTAAGATTGGCATTTTATGTGCTTTTGTAATTTTATCAGTTTTTGCTTTTTTAACATGTTTATATGGGATTTATTTATTTTTTAAAATATAGTTATTGTAATTCACGTTAAACTAAACAAAGTAACATGTCATTTTTAATTTTATGTCAACATCATTTATAGTGTCCTGTCTTTTTAGATCAACAAATAGGTCTGATTCTTTTAGATGTGCCTTGTTAAAAATAAGAGTTGTGTCAAGTTAATTAAAATAATTTTCCCATGGCTTCCTGATATTGCCGCTTTCATTAGAACCACATCTCTCTTGTGAAGTTCTTCTGTGAATTTTTGCATGTTTCATATCATCCGTTTCAACGCTCCTATGATTCTGAGACCAGAAACCCGTGCGTTCTTCACAAAACATACATGCTTTCTATTTTTACCCCGTAACAATCCTGTTGTAGACTGACAGGTTTTTCATTATTTAGCTTGTATTAGAAGTGTGAAATACACACCATCATCCCTCCGGCTACACCTTGGTGTGAGGAGTCTCTGCTGCAGACGGCAGCTCTTTAAAAGCGCAGGTTAGATTAAGAGGTTGGCGGGTGATGATAACACAGACGCGGCGGGCCGGGTGACAGACAGCTGCAGGCCGAACCGATGAACGCTGCTGAATGTTGCTGCTCTGACAGCTTTTAAACAAGAGGACACAAGGAAGTCTAGACGCTCGTCCGGACAAAACTCACCATGGAAACACGCTGAGAGACAGACACAGTGATGCACATGGTGTTAAACTGTTGTTTAAGAGTTTGAAATGTAGGATGGCATGATTTAACATGTTTAACCTGTTGCTAGCATGATTTAGCACATTGCTAACATGATTTAACACTTTGCTAGCATTTTTTTTAATTGCTAGCATGTTTTAACACAGTGATAGCATGATTTAGCATATTGCTAACATTATATATCATATTGCTAACATGTTTTAACATATTGCTAACACGATTTAACATTTTTAGCATGTTTTAACATTGTTAATATGTAGCATGACATGATTTAACATGTTTAACATGTTGCTAGCATGATTTAGCACATTGCTAACATGTTTTAACACTTTGCTAGCATATTTTAAACAAATTAGCTAGCATGTTTTTCACATGTTGCTAACATGTTTTAACACATTGCTAGCATGTTTTAACATGTTGCTAACATGATATAGCATTGTTAATTGCAAACATGATTCAACACATTTTAGCATGTTTTAACAGTGATAACGTAGCATGACATGATTTAACATGTTTAACATGTTGCTAGCATTAATTGGCACATTGCTAGCATGTTTTAAAACACTGCACACATTTTAACATTTTTAAGTGATTTAGCATGTTGCTAAAATGTTTCAACAAGTTTTAACATTGTTAACATGTAGCATGACATGATTTAACATGTTGTTAGCAGGATTTAGTACATCACTAACATGTTTAACATGTTGCTAGCATGAATTAGCACTTGCTAATGTTTTAACATGTTACTGACTAAATTTAGCCCTTGAAAGAATAATAATAATAAGTTTAAAGTCCGCGTGAACCGGAAGTTGCTGCCGACTTTATTTCAGTGTAGTGACGTATTTCCAGCTGAAACGCAATATTAAGGATATTAAGAATAAGGGTGGGGTTTTATTTTTGCGCTCCTCCACTCTGTCTCTCATTCATAGCAACCTAACGGTTGGAGGGGCGTGTTTAAGGATATTCTGCCCAAGCCGTCAAACTGACGTAATCAGAGAAGGAATGCCATTCCAGAGCGGAAGTAAATGTTCAGATTTTGATTAAAGATTACCAAAACAAAAAATTGTTTTCAGCGGATTAACTTGCACGGATTAATTGTTCACATCAAGACTAGCAATGTGCGCTAATAAAGTAAATAAAGTCCATTTTGATTTCATGCGGACTTTAAATATAGGATGTAAAAACGTTTAAACCACTCAATTATAACCAAACAGTGTTTTTACACTTTTTTTTTTTGAGTGGCGTGATTTAGAAAGCTGAATGCCTGTGTTGTTGACTCTAAATTCTCAATTCAGCATTTTTTCTTTCTGGAACGTAACGATTAACCAAACTAAGTGGTTGAGTTTCAGTCGGGCGTAAAACTTCAACACAGACACATCAAAGTTAGGTAAAAACCAAAAATAAATAAATAAATTCTTTCATGAATAAATGAACTGAAAAGTCAACTTTTACAAAAACATAAAGCCACAACAGTAAGAGAAAGCAGAATATAGAAGCGGCGAGTCTCACTCTCTCGTTTGCGAAAAGCACAGCATGACACCTCATCAAAATCTCACTGCTGGTACTGCCAACTTTCTTTACATTTTGCCGTTTTATTCCAAATTCCTCAGGGGAAAAAAGACACACACACATATAAATGAAATAAATAAATAAATAACTCAAGAGGCTGCATGAGGAACCTGTCAAACACCAAAGTTTGACTATCACTGGATGAATACTTAAACTATTTCATCGCGTTGCTATAACAGACCAGAACTGTCTGACTTTGTTGTTTTGGTCCATCAGCCTTAGGACCTCAGTAATTATATTTTTGTACATTTACAGTTATGTATTTAGCAGAGTTCATCTTCATGTTTTAATTGGCAAAACAATAATTCCACATTTCTAAAAGTATTTTTAATTTTTATTTTATATATTTCTAAATAAAATATGAGTGGAGTTGCTCATACAAAACGTAATCTTTGAAAGGGTATTTATGGCAGTTGCTAGTATGTGGCCAAGTTGTTTCTAGGTTGTTTTGCATGTTTGCTAGAGCATTGTTAAGAACAACCCACTAACCACAAATATGTGTAACAATAGCGAACAATATAACAATAGTGAAACCTGCCTTAGCAAACACGACTATTCTGATATTTTCATAATGCTAGAAAGAACACATCATACCGTATACCTAAATAAATAAATAACTTCAATTAAAAGGGTTTCACGACAGCGAGATTACGATTTTAAGAATTAAGAAGGGTTTTAATGCATTTTTCTCTCTTTAATGACAGTGAGATTACTAGTGTGTGCAATATACTGTAGATTAAAACAAAGCAGGTTTATTTTTGTAAATAATATTTTAAAGGTGCATTTATTAGTTTTATTTATTTATTATTTATTGAAATAAAATCTACATTGTATGATGACACCTGTAGCAATACTGCTGCCATTCAAAAGAGAGAAAAATGCATTAAACCCTTCTTAATTCTTAAAATCATAATCTCGCTGTCGTGAAACCCTTTTTAATTGAAGTTATTTATTTATTTAATTATAAATTTTTTTACTTAATTGAAACAAAGTAAATTTATTTTATTTTAATAAAAAAAAAATTAAGTATTTTTATTTTTATTATTTTTTCTCATTTATATTTATTTTTAAAATACAATAAAATAAAATAAAAATATACTTTGTTTTGGTGTAGTATGCACATCTATAGTAATTTTGCTCTCATTCAACAAAGAGAAAAATGCATTAAAACCTTTCTTAATTGAAACAAGATACATTTATTTAAAATAAATATTAATATATAAATATTTTTATTTCATTAGCATTCATTTATTTATTTATTTTATTATTTATATTTATTTTTTTATTTTTTAAATAAATAAAACCTACATTGTTTTAATGTATTATGCACACCTACAGTAATCTAGCTGTCGTTAAAGAGAGAAAAATGTAAATTTATTAACACATTACGCACTGATGGCTGATGCTGTCTGATGCGCATCAGCTGATGCGGTCTTCGCAAGGTAAAGTGCACATGAATCCATCTCACACCAGAGCGAGAAAATCACTCCAACCTGCACATGCCATAAGGTCAAAAAGCCAGGAGCCGGTTAAAGGTCCCAGACATTGACGGTAAACACGCAAACCTTCTCAATGTCTGGATGAGTGGATAGAAAAAGAGACCTTTTAACAGGAGGGTTCAAACTGTCATGTTAAACTGCAGAAGAGGGAACATGCACACTTCAGATTCCCTCAAATGGACACGAAAACTGTCTGAATATCATTGCATTAGGTGCAAAATACACCATAATACCTGCAGACTTGATTTTCTGTCATTTGAAACAAAAGAAAGTTATTTTTGTCAAATGTTCTGCTTGTAAACCGTGCTTGTGCAATATTTTATTAATGCTGTTATCTAATGCAATGACATTCAGCGATTTTAAGTGTCTCAAATGCATTTGATTGGTGCATGCAAACATGAAAGGTGTCCATGCATACAAATGCGGCTCTAAACCGTCTCGTATCGCCGTCAAGGGCCTCTGACGGCTCTGGAAAGCTATTCGTTTTCCAGCTGAGAGAGTTAAGATGAAGAGAAATCCAGAGAGCGATATCAACATTCAGCTCATGTACAGTAGCTTCCCACAGTTTTATTCACAGGATTTGGCTATCGAAGCAGAATTTCCATGTTCCTCCTCCAGCCGTAGCCGTGCATTATAAGGAGACCGTTATGAATAGACTGGTAGATTAAACAAATCTCTTTATGCATAACGCTAGATGCATTACCGTGAGGCCTGGCACCGAGCATTTATATTACCTCTCGAGCAAAAAAAAAAAACTAAATATTTGCAATTGTACGTGCATCTCTCCAGATTACGCTGCGGCAAACAATGCATGCGATTTAAACTCAATTAGCATGTTAAGCTTGTGCAAGAGCCGCCTCGCAAAATGGGCCAGTGCATATGACCGCATTTCTAATTACTCATTAGTCTTGACAGTTTGGAACAGATGAATCACGGCACCATTATGCATGCTGAACAGATTCGATGGAAGGAAATATCATGATGAAATCTTCTTCCTAGCATTTCTGGCACAAAATGAGCGTCGGATTATGGACACTTTATCCACTGCGAGTCCCACGTGACAGACGATGTCCCTGAGTGACATAATCCTGCTACACAAAGAGTCCGAAAGCAAACTGCTGACAGTCTTTGCAGAGAAATAAAGATTATTTTCGTCTTTTTTTAATAAATGTACTTACTGCTTTTAATACAGTATATTGAATTATTTATAATGGGATTTGGATAAACAGAATGACTCAACCTGTTCTATGTTATTCTGAGTCTCCAATCCAAAACATTTTATTTCAGTCACATTGTGCAGTAAATCACACTGCTTTCAAGTTAATCTGAGTGTTTTCTTAAACAGCTTTGACTGCAAGCGGCCATGCAAAACAAGAAATGCTGTGAATCTCATTGAACTACAACAGGCTTATTAAAGTAAAAAAAAAAAAATAAATAAATAAATAAACCTAAGTAAAATAAACTGAAATAAAGTAATAATAATAATAAATATAAACATATTTTATTTCAGCTTGTTGCCAAGCCAACATTTCTCATTTTGACAGTTTAATTTACAAAAATGTAAGCAAAAGTATTCTTCTATAAAAGATCTTAGCAGTATCATTCAGGTCATCCAGAAAAATAAAATATTAAATATAAATATAAAAAAATAATAACAATTATAAACATATTTTCAGCTTGTTGCCAAGCCAACATTTCTCATTTTGACAGTTTAATTTACAAAAATGTAAGCAAAAGTATTCTTCTATAAAAGATCTTAGCAGTATCATTCAGGTCATCCAGAAAAATAAAATATTAAATAAATATATAAAAAAATAATAACAATTTATA
>NW_015664702.1:832225-859861 GCF_001515625.1 Sinocyclocheilus rhinocerous
ATTGCATATATTTAGATCTCATATAAATTAATAAAATAAAATAATAAATACAATAAAATAAAAAATAAAAAATAAAAAAATGTAAATTAATAAAAAATAAGTAAATAAAATAAACATTAAATTTAAATAAACAAACAAAATAAAAATTAAATTAAAAAAAATCATATTTCATTCCATTCCGCACGCCTTACACAAAAACATAGAGTAACTCTGAATATCTGCTTCTAGCCAATATGTAATTGTTTCATCTCGAAAAAAAACAGGAAAAAAAGCAGAAATAAGTGCTAATAAATGTTATTTTCACGAGAGTTTTCTTCTGACCCCCCTCAAACTTCACAAATTAAAACTCAGCCAGAAGCAGGCCGTAGTTGACCTTCCCATTCCATTATCTCCACTGTCTCACAGAGGACAAGGAGGTGATAAGTTGTTTACTGTAAGGGTCCGGAGGGATAACAGGGTCCCCGCCTGAGGAAGCGCAGCCGGCGTGTCGTTACTGAGCTGAGTGCTTTTTCACGGCGCACTCGCTGGATGTGAGATTTTATGCCTGGTGTGGCAGGGAGAGCCGAGCGACGACTGAGACTGTCATTTGGGTTCAGCTATTGAGTCGCTGCACATTCAAGGGCAAACTGAAGTTAGATAAGTGAAGGGAGAGTTCACCAAACACAGACATAAAGCATCGACCAACAGCCGCTGATAGCTCAGGACCCGAGTCAAGCAATTCTCCAAGACGACATTTTAGTCTTGGACAAAGAAATAAACAATCATTAAAAGGTCTTGACAAAGATGACACATTACCGCTATACAATACATTTTTATGTGTTTGATTATATTGAATTTAAATTAATTAATTAATTAACCGCGATTAATTTCAGAAAAAAATTTGCTATTAATTAGTTATTTTTTTAATCGATTGACAGCACTAATATATATATATATATATATATATATACATATACTATATACATATATACACATATACACGTATATATATATACATATATACACATATACACGTATATATATATATATATATATATATATATATATATACACATATACACGTACACAATTCTGTATATTCAATAAATGATATGTATTATATATATAATGTTCCTGTGGCTCAGTGGTAGAGCATTGCATTAGCAGCGCAAAAGGTCGTGGGTTCGATTCCCAGGGAACACACATACTGGTAAAAAATGTATAGCCTGAATGCACTGTAAGTCGCTTTGGATAAAAGTGTCTGCTAAATGCATAAATTATCAATTAAATATATGTACAATTATTTAATTATTCATGTCTAAATGATGGTCTAACCACAGTAAAAGCCTCTAGTGAAGCAAATCAGCCATCAGGAATGTCCACTTCTTGCATTGTGAGTTTACAGAGCCGTCAGAGGCGTGTGTTGATCAATCAGAGGCCTGCTGCACTGACCACAGGGAGGGAAGGACAGGTGTGGGCGTATTAGATCTTAATGGGACCCGGAGCCGCTCGGGGAATTGACTTCTTTGGCTCTTGGCAGAGGGGCTGACGTATCGCCATCACCGCGGCTGATTATAGAAGCGCTCAGCAGAATGATGTGTGCTTGGCCTTTTCATGCTTCATTAACAAAATCAGGCAACCTGCCACATGCACGCCGCAGCTCATTAAGTCAGTGAGGGGAATAATGTTGAATGCAAAGTCTGGGAGAAACCGCAGAGCTGGCCATTAATAACAGAGCAGGAGAATACGGACTGGACCGTCTGCAGCTATTTACAGGCTTATTTATTGATGCAAACTCATATGTGGGGTTAGAGATCAGAACAAACCTCTAAGGAGAGGCTCGGCTGCTTTTCTCAGAGATCAAACTTACCATTTTTGCTTGACAGACGATATAACATAAAAAAACAATCCCACTGAAGGAGGAACTGCAGCCATATCAATGTGTTAGCACCTAGAAACCACACAACAATCCCTTAGCAGCCACCCAGAATACCCTAGCAACCACACATGAATTCCTTAACAAACACCCAGAATACCCTAGCAACCACACAGCAATTCCTTAGCAGCCACCCAGAAAATCCTTGCGACCATACAACAAATCCTTAGCAACCACCCAGAATATCATAGCAAGTACACAGCAATTCCTTAACAACCACCCTAGTAACCACACAGCAATTCCTGAGCAACCACCCACAATACCATAGCAACCACACAGAATACCCTAGCGACCACACAGGAATTCCTTAGCAACCACCCAGAATACCCTATCAACCACACAGAAATTCCTTAGCAGCCACCCAGAATACCCTAGCAACCATGTTTAAATGCCTTAGCAATCACCAACAATGGCATAGCAACCACACAGCAACATGTTAAAAACACTTTAAGTAGCCTGCCAACCACATGGTGACACGCTAAAAACACTAAGAACACCTTAATAACCACATAGCAATGGCATAGCAACCACCCATCACACCCTAGCAACCACATAGTAATACGCTACAAGCACTCAGAGCACCTTAGTAACTATATAGTAATGCCCTAGCAACCACCCAGAATGCCATAGCAACAAGCTAAAAGTGTTCAGAACACCACAAAAAGCAAACTGCAATGTCCTAAAAAAAAGTTAAAAGTACACAAATTACCCTAGCAACCACATAGCAACATGTTACAAGTACTCAGAATACCACAGTAACTGCATAGCAACACCCTAGCAACCACCCTGAAAGTCCTAGCAACAACATAGCAATATGCTACAAGCGTTTGGAATACCCTAGCAACCACATAATAAGATTTCTATGTTGTTGTTTTTTTTTTTCATAAATGCTGAGCTCATTTGTATCATAAAACCCAAAATGAACCATAAACTATCAATAATTTGAAAGAAAGTCCTGCTTTGTTCTGTGTGGCACATAATCAACATTATCTATCTATCTATCTGTCTGTCTGTCTGTCTGTCTGTCTGTCTGTCTGTCTATCAAAGCCTCTAGTGAAGCAAATCAGCCATCAGGAATGTCCACTTCTTGCATTGTGAGTTTACAGAGCCGTCAGAGGCGTGTGTTGATCAATCAGAGGCCTGCTGCACTGACCACAGGGAGGGAAGGACAGGTGTGGGCGTATTAGATCTTAATGGGACCCGGAGCCGCTCGGGGAATTGACTTCTTTGGCTCTTGGCAGAGGGGCTGACGTATCGCCGTCACCGCGGCTGATTATAGAAGCGCTCAGCAGAATGATGTGTGCTTGGCCTTTTCATGCTTCATTAACAAAATCAGGCAACCTGCCACATGCACGCCACAGCTCATTAAGTCAGTGAGGGGAATAATGTTGAATGCAAAGTCTGGGAGAAACCGCAGAGCTGGCCATTAATAACAGAGCAGGAGAATACGGACTGGACCGTCTGCAGCTATTTACAGGCTTATTTATTGATGCAAACTCATATGTGGGGTTAGAGATCAGAACAAACCTCTAAGGAGAGGCTCGGCTGCTTTTCTCAGAGATCAAACTTACAATTTTTGCTTGACAGACGATATAACATAAAAAAACAATCCCACTGAAGGAGGAACTGCAGCCATATCAATGTGTTAGCACCTAGAAACCACACAACAATCCCTTAGCAGCCACCCAGAATACCCTAGCAACCACACATGAATTCCTTAACAAACACCCAGAATACCCTAGCAACCACACAGCAATTCCTTAGCAGCCACCCAGAAAATCCTTGCGACCATACAACAAATCCTTAGCAACCACCCAGAATATCATAGCAAGTACACAGCAATTCCTTAACAACCACCCTAGTAACCACACAGCAATTCCTGAGCAACCACCCACAATACCATAGCAACCACACAGAATACCCTAGCGACCACACAGGAATTCCTTAGCAACCACCCAGAATACCCTATCAACCACACAGAAATTCCTTAGCAGCCACCCAGAATACCCTAGCAACCATGTTTAAATGCCTTAGCAATCACCAACAATGGCATAGCAACCACACAGCAACATGTTAAAAACACTTTAAGTAGCCTGCCAACCACATGGTGACACGCTAAAAACACTAAGAACACCTTAATAACCACATAGCAATGGCATAGCAACCACCCATCACACCCTAGCAACCACATAGTAATACGCTACAAGCACTCAGAGCACCTTAGTAACTATATAGTAATGCCCTAGCAACCACCCAGAATGCCATAGCAACAAGCTAAAAGTGTTCAGAACACCACAAAAAGCAAACTGCAATGTCCTAAAAAAAAGTTAAAAGTACACAAATTACCCTAGCAACCACATAGCAACATGTTACAAGTACTCAGAATACCACAGTAACTGCATAGCAACACCCTAGCAACCACCCTGAAAGTCCTAGCAACAACATAGCAATATGCTACAAGCGTTTGGAATACCCTAGCAACCACATAATAAGATTTCTATGTTGTTGTTTTTTTTTTCATAAATGCTGAGCTCATTTGTATCATAAAACCCAAAATGAACCATAAACTATCAATAATTTGAAAGAAAGTCCTGCTTTGTTCTGTGTGGCACATAATCAACATTATCTATCTATCTATCTGTCTGTCTGTCTGTCTGTCTGTCTATGTAATTGCATTAAATACTGTATAGACTATAGAACAATTCTATATAAAACAATAGTTGATTAAACATCAGAATGTTAAAATGTTTTTTTTAACTGTTCGAGGTTAATATGGGATTTAGAAAGCAATTAGTAATGAGTAGTGAATGTTTTTAAAGAGAGTAATTAGTACGGCAATTTAAATACACTTTTGAAGGTGTAATTAGTAGATTAGTAATATAGAGTAATTTACCCATCACTGTATAACACAATACAACACATGGAAAATTTACTCTATTTTATTTTTTGCAGCTTGTTTCCTCAAAAAATAAATGATGTCTTACTGAAACGTGAGCATATTTGCAATAAATTACATATTGCAGGTGAGTATTTATAATAAACAATTTTCAATATTTCACATTTCAGTCAATTTATCTGCTATTTTCATTTATACAGAGAGATCACGTCTGAGTGAATGAAATAAGATTTAATATTCCTCTTTCATTTGCAACATTCAGATGCACTGACACATCTCATGTCAACATATCTTCATATTTTTTCAACACCCTACAGGCATCTGCTGGTAAGTTACATGGATATAGAGTGACCACAAGTATTGTGGAAATCAACATTTAATCAGACTGAGGTTTCAAACTGGACAGGGTGTTTAAGAGAATAGAGAGTTTGATGAAGAACTGCTATGAACGAATGCCGAAGAATATAAGGCAGTATTTCATAAACCACAGATATTTAACACTGTTACATAATATTTAACCACAGATATATGCAACAATTGTGTCATTGGATAATTAATTATGATACACAACACTGCACAATGTATCTTTGGAAAGCCACATTTGATACTGGGTTAGCATGGGTCGGTTCGCTGGTAGATGCTGTAACTATGCCATTCTGGACACAAAAAGCATTTCCTCCACTGTCAGCCATTAAAATGAGAAAAGTATTAAAAACGTGGTATTTTAAAGCTATTTTCTTATAAATACACACACATAAAATGGAACTACTACCTCTGTAAAACAATCTGACGGTGGTCTGCACATGTCAGCCAACCTTGGATCTCTCTGCCTGTCAATCATTTTTGCATAGTTAGGTATTCTGGTATATGATTGGCTAACATGCATGTGAGGGAACTTTCGCATACAGTGTGTTTTCACAGGCTTCAGTCTAGCATAATTTAACCAAACAGCTAACATAACTTAAAGGGGTCATATGATGCGATTTCAATTGTTCCTTTCTCTTTGGAGTGTTACAAGCTCTTGGTGCATAAAGATGGTTGAGTCTTTTACAGAGAACCGTTGCACCCCTAATATCTATACATACATCTAGATCGATACATCTATACTTAATTGCATACTTTTCATAATTTTAAATTTCCATTAACCACTTTGTAAACAACATAATTCACTGGCATTTGAACTATATGTAAATGACCAAAACGACAATCACCAAAGTAAGTAAGTCTGACATCTTTGACATGGTGAGCTAAAATCCCTCCTCATTATCCTGATAAACGGATGTTAACGTCGGCTTTCATAAAGTTTACAGCGGTTCAGAGTGATAAACTCAACTGACGGCTCTCCAGAGGATAAAACCTCCATTAGCGGCTGGGAAGCGTCAGGTAAATTGAACATAACAGATCAATAAGCTGCGCGTGTATTAAAATAACCCTAAGATTTAATGTTCTGAGCCAAAGATGAAGCACCTGAGACGTCCTTCAGAGAAAAGAGATCAGGACAGAACATTCGACTATTATATTGTCTGAAGACATCCAATCAATGATGTCAGTATAAATCAAAAGAATAAAAACAACAGGATTTCAGTTTCTGTCTTTTATTATAAATTGGATTGTTTTGCTTTGTGTTGTGCTTAATACATGAAAGTAAATCAGAAGTAACAGCTAAAAGATAGTTAGAGAACAAATAACTGATACAGTAAGGAATGTTGTTGACAAAGTGTGCAAGCAAACACGTAGCCTTGAATTATGAATAATTTCAGGTTCATTCGTGTATGCTATGGTTTCTAAAGAAGCCTTTCAAAACTGGATAATAATGCATTCAATATCTACCTGCATTCAAACACCAAAGAACGAACATTTAATGTGAATTATCTTTCATATATACTTCGAATGAAATTCAATCTTAGAAAGCCGCCGTTCTCTTTTCTACAGGATTAATGAACTGTCATCATTTGAAATGGAGTACTTTTGCATTTATCTGCACTGCGTTAGGTGGAAACGCTGCTGTTTTCATGAAGCCAGATACCAAAAAGACGCCAGTCATACTTTAGCAGTATGTTTTGCAAATCCTATAACACCAGTGTTGGGTGTAATGCATCACTAAATAATTACTGTAATTGAATTACTTTTCCCTTGAAAGTAAGGGATTACTTTTAATTTTTCTGTAATTTAATTACAGTTACTTCTGATGTAATTGCATTAAATACTGTATAGACTATAGAACAATTCTATATAAAACAATAGTTGATTAAACATCAGAATGTTAAAATGTTTTTTTTAACTGTTCGAGGTTAATATGGGATTTAGAAAGCAATTAGTAATGAGTAGTGAATGTTTTTAAAGAGAGTAATTACGTAGAGTCTCAGTCATTCATATTTATGGGGCTGAACTTTGGCAGGTTCCCAGCTGTTTGCTTTTTAAATAGCGGAGATACTATAATTGATTTAAAAGATTTCATTTGAGATCAATAATAAATTGATTCAAATATATTTAAATAGCTATGATAGGGACAAATAACCAAAAAATAATAATCACGATGATTTGAGAGACATGAACTTTGGATGGACGGATAATTATATAATGGCCAGAAGGATAGATAAATAATGGATAGATGGATAAAACAACAGATGAACAATGGGCGGATGGATGGATGGACGAACAGATGTATAGATATAATTTACACTAAATAATAAAACTAAAATTTATGTATTTAACATCGCTAAACCATTTTTTTTTAATGCAATGCAAATGATTCAGTTGAACCAGTGAATAGTTTTTTAAGCAGCTCATTAAAATGAACCATCTGAGTAAATCAACTTGCTTAAATGAATCAGTCTTCCAATTCTAGTAGAGCGCGTTGATTATTCAAACTTCAGCTCGCTTGGTTGCAAGGCTGCATGCATAATATAATGTGATATAAAAACATCACATCAGCGCAACAATTTGTCACGCTAAATTGATTCTTGTTCAACTTGGGGCCTAAAAGTCTGAGAGCACCAATGAAAATATATCTTTTGTTGTTTTTTTTTTCTAATTTAATGCCAGAAGTTGTCATTACAAATTATTATCAGCACAGTAACGAGTGTGAATTACCCGCATAAAAAAAATAAATAAAGTCTTATTATTTGTTTCTTCCCTGAATTAAACTTTATGATCATGTTCTCAAGCATTATTCTATAAAAAAGCAATACAATCTAATCATATTTACAAAGAGCCACAAGATCATTTTATTTTGACTCAGAAATAACGCAGAAATGAAATTTCAAAGGAAAACTCCCCTGATATTTTGTTACAAGCCTTGAAAATGTAGTTAACCTAGTACTGTCACTACTTTTAGTTGGTTAATAGAGCAGAACAGAGCGGCTCTGACAGCTATAGTGAATAATCTGAGAACGTCTCTCGAACATCCCATCAGTGATGCATAAGGATGCGTCCACCTCCAGATCCTGCTTGATTTGAAGTATCTATAAGCAATATTTTGTTGATGACAGGTTGGTCCTGTGAGGAGCTTCCCCACTATGATTCACTGAGCATCAGGGCGCTCCGACGAGGATCATTATCGTTCATTTTCATCATCCTGAGACACAGCGGGTCATTTTCGGCGGGCCTCTTCAGAGCGGAGCATTAGTTAAACAAGCACAATGGCGGTGCTTCATCTGTACGTCCCCCTCGTTATCAGACGACTGGACGTGAATGTTATTTTAATTCCTGCATTGGTTAAGATTCCCTCTCCCTACCAGCTGTGACCACCGACGGCTGCGGTAATATTCAGAGCTTCTTGATGTCACACAGCCAGCAGGTTTTCACCACGAAGCCTCATTTAGACGATCCGCGTGTTGTCTGGACCGCTTGGCCTCTTTTGGATTCATTAGCAGGCAGATCAAACTTTTAATGCTCCGCTTTTGGTCATATCTGATTTTGAGGGGCACCATTAACAAAGAGCATCTATGCAGTCACAGTGAATAATGCATTACATTTTCTGTTTCTGCAGAATGCCAATTAGACCTGCTTTTGAACTCCACTTGGGTGAGGAAAAAAATTACCTCAGCAGCTTTAGGCTTTGAGAGATCGAAGCAAACCATAAACTACTGAATATTTCAATACTTCAGCAACCCCTGCTGAACAACAAACCATTTTAACTTCAACTGCACCACAACAGTGTCCTGATAAGATGATCAAATTTTCTTATTTTCATGCATCTCAAAACACAGGTAATTTCCTACACCCTAGCAACCACCTAGAACACCCGAGCAACACCATAGCAACCACATAGCACACAATTTTAAACACTTTTAAATGTCCTAGCAACAGAAAACCCAAGCAACCACCTAGCAATGCCTAGAAACTGCCTGGCAACCACTTTGCAATGTCCTAGCAACCACCCAAACAACAGTTTGCAAGAAACCACTTTTAAATGTTCTAACAACCACCTGGAAAATCCCTAACAACCACCCAAAACACCATAGCAACGCCTAGAAACTGCTTAGCAACACATATCAGCTACTTTGCAATGTCCCAACAACGCAACCACCCAAAACACCATAGCAAGTACCTAGCAAACAATTTGCAAGTAAACTCTTTTAAATGGAAAACCCTATCAACCACCCAAAACACCAAAGCAACCATGTAGCAACGCCTAGATACTGCCAGGCAACCATTTTACAATGTCATAGCAACCACCCAAAACACCATAGCAACCACCTAGCAAACAATTTGCAAGCTACCACTTTTAAGTATTTTAACAACCACCCAAAACACCAAAGCAACCACTTAGCAACGCATAGAAACTGCCTAGCAACACCTAGCAACCATTTTACAATGTCCTAACAACCACCCAAAACACCATAGCAACTACCTAGCAAATAATTTGCAAGTAAACACTTCTAAATATTCTAACAACCACCCGGAAAACCCCAGCAACTACCCAAAACACCACAACAACCACCTAGGACACAATTTGCAAGCTACCACTTCTAAATATTCGAACAACCACCTAGAAAGCCCTAGCAACCACCCAAAACACCAAAGCAACAACCTAGCAATGCCTTTAAACTGCCTAGCAACACCTAGCAACCATTTTACAATGTCCTAGCAACTACCCAAAACACCATAGCAGCTATCTAGCAAACAATTTGCAAGTAAACACTTTTAAATATTCTAACAGCCACCCGGAAAACCCTAGCAACCACCCAAAACACCATAGCAACCACCTAGCAATGCCTAGAAATTGCTTAGCAACCACTCTGCAATATCCTAGCAACCACCCAAAACACCATAGCAAACAATTTGCAAGTAAACACTTTTAAATGTTCTAACAACCACCCGTAAAACCCTAGCAACAACCCCAAACACAATAACAACCACTTTGCAATGTCCTAGCAACCACTCTGGACACCCAAGCACCATGACAGCAAGTTTTGCACAGGAAAGCAACACGATTTCATCATACATTCCCTAAAAACAAAAATACGCATTACAATCTTGCTTTTAAATGTAACACTATCTTAGTTTAATGACATTCAATGCACATATATTTTACTAGAAATCAAGATGAAGACACCGATTAAGAAAGTGATTTATTGCAGGAGAATGCACAAGCAGTACGTCACACAGAAATGAATGTAAGTGAGCATGAAGACAGCGACGTCTCCCCTCACTTACTCTGTCACGTAAGCAGTTGTCGTTTTGCCTCCGTATCTAGATCCAAACACAAAGCGTGACTGCTGACTGTGAGCCCCATCTGCGTGACTTATCGACGGTCGTAACGGGCGGCGCATTGACGGCTGAGGCGTGACGTGGTTTTGGACGGAGCACTGTACAGCGGATGAGTGGGAGAGACGGTGAAAAACGAGCGCATCGTCATAGCATCCCATGAATTATGAGAGGGGCATGAGGCGGTGCTGACACACCACGGCAGATTGACAGGAGGAAAAGGAAACACCCAGCGAGATGCGACGGCGCATTTAGATGACCCGGAACGCCCCATCCAGACAAAAAGTGCGGGGCGATTAATCAGACGAGCATACGGGAGATAGAGGAGGTTTGGAGAGGGAAGCACGCGTCCCTTGAGCTTGATTTAGCGGGGCCACGGGTCAGAGATCCAATCCCCTCCGGAAGATGAAGTAATTACCAGACGGCCACTTTGATTTGTTCCACTTTTTTACAGCCACGTTATTCTTGATTGCATAATTCATTTGGAGGAGGGAGAAATGTCTGGAAAAATGTTTCTATACGCTTGACCTTAATTCCGCCTCTTAATTACACTCTGATATCAAGCGTCAATGAAAGTCTGATCTAATTCCGCCTTCCATTCGACCGTCGGATGTGTATTTCCTGCTTTTAATCTCTGACTTATGATGGTCAAATGATGACGTACACAGGAACAAAGCGACTCAAGTACGATTAGCAGGTCTACAGTTAACAAAAGGACATTGTTTATGGTGTTAAAGGAATATTTCACTAAAACATTTTAAGTCTCTGAAAATGTACTCACCCTCAGACCATCCAAAATGTAGATGAGTTTGTTTCCTCATGGGAACAGATTTGGAGAAATGTAGCATTCCATCACTTGCTCATCAATGGATCCTCTGCAGTGAATGGGTGCCGTCAGAATGAGAGTTCAAACAGCTGATAAAAACATCACAATAATTCACAAGTAATCCACACCACTCCAGTCCATCAATTAACATCTGGTGAACTGAAAAGATGCATGTTTGTAAGAAACAAATCCATCAAGACATCAACGCAACTTCAAACCGTTGCTTCTGGCCAAAATATGAGTTAATAATCCATAGTAACGCTTACTCCAGTGGAAAAGTCCATCTTCAATCCACCCACATATTTGTTTAGAACTGTTTTCACTTGTAAACAGTCCTTGATCTGTGCATATTTCAGACCAGATGACTTGCAGAAAACAATATTATGGAAAGAGAACTCTTTTAGCCGAGAAAAAAAAAAAACTTTTAAAATAAAATGTCTTGATGGATTTGTTTCTTACAAACATGCAGTTTTTGGCTTCACAAGACATTAATTGATGGATTGGAGTGGTGTGGATTATTGTGATGTTTTTATCAGCTGTTTAGACTCTCATTCTGACGGCACCCATTCACTGCAGAGCATCCACTGGTGAGCAAGTGATGCAATGCTACATTTCTCCAAATCTGAAACAAACTCATCTACATTATGGATGGTCTAAAGGTGAGTAAATCTCAAATTTTCATTTCTGTGTGAACTATTTCTTTACCATTAACTGTGTTAATCTTCCTTGCAAATCCTTAAGATTACTACTTACATATAGTTTCTATTCTTCTCCTCTCAGCCGCTCCGTTCCCTGATCCCCAGCATCCGTCCTCATCATCACAGTCTCCGCTGTATCCCTCTCCACTTCCGGTCTCGATTTGGTCCAGTGTGCCCAGCTTTGGGATTGACTTGCCCTGCAACAGCTTGAACACATACAAGACACGTTTGAACCTCAGAATTTAGTATTTCAGTAATTATTTTGATTTATTTTAATCAGATTTTAAACCACATATGAAAGTAGGGTTTGTATTACATCTGATTTCATGTGTTTCTTTTGTTGTTCAGACCACAAACAACTAAACAGACTTGAGTTATACACCAAAAAAAAAAAAAAATCAAACAAGCATGCATTTCCAGATTGCATAAAGCTTTTAATGAAAACATTTGCAAATAGAGCAATTTGCTGTAGCATCAATTGTGGGTATATTCAGCATTCAACCAATAACGACAGGAACACAACTCCATCCCCTGAGATCTGTGCCAGGATATGATATCCTTCAATTACCCTCAAAACTAACTTTTGCAGAGCTAGGACGGGTTAGCATCAATTACAAACACTGAGTGCACCTCAGCAATATCCGCTCAGGGTGCAGGAACATTTAATTATCTCATTGAAATGCAAGACAACCTCTCAGATATTGAAAGCGCTTTGTATTTATCAGGTAGAGCACATTGGGCCTGTGGTAATTAGCAGCTGTAGTGGCTCAATATCTGCCGATTAAGTGGCTGAACTAATGGATTAGCAGAGCCATGATGGATGAGTGACTGCGACTCGCACGCTTAGAGGTCACCTCGAATCGACATGGAAAACTACAATCAAAAATGAAACCATTGGCGAATGGATGACTATGATTTAGAATGGCATACTTAGCATGCATGGATGAGCCACTACATTTGGCAACACGTGCAATGTATTCAACTTCATAATTGCCAAACTGCCAAAAATGACAGCATTTTTAAACAAAATGTGCTTAAAAATGCAGAAGGCATGATATTTGGATGCTACTCACTGAATTAAACATGCAACATACTGAGATCATGTTACAGAACTTTATTTTGATAGACTATAATCAGATTTCAAACCACATTAGAAAGTAGTTTGGCATCAGGTTTGTAAAAATTGGATTTTAATGTATTTCTTTTGCTGGTCAGACCACAAACTAGATTTAATTTAGATAAACAAACAAACAAAAATAATAAATAAATAAATAACTAACTAAATAAATAAATAAAATACAATAGATTTTTTTTATTTGGATTTTTGTCTCAAACAAAACCTAAATAAACAGGAATGCGTGATATAAAAATATCATAGTGACATATTTAACATTTTGTACACTATTTTATTTGACTGCCAAAAGTTATATTTCTTTTTACATGGGCTTAAAAATGCAAAATAAACATATTTATTTCTGAAATAATAGCTACGTCATTCAAAAGTGATATTATTCACAATTTCCTCTGTTTATTTAATCAGACTGCCAAAAACGACAGCATTTTTAGACAAAATTTGATTAAAAATACAAACGGCATGACATCTGGATGGCACTTGCTGAATTAAGCATGCACCATATTGAAATCATGTTACATAAATATAGCATACTGATGTTTAAAACATTTATCATTGCATACTGCAGACTATTAAAAAAACTAACAAGTATGCATTAGTATATGGTTCTATTCCATTCTAAACAGTCAATGAATAAAACAATGTTTGATTCAAAATGGTTGTTTTATGCAAACATATTAATTCAGTTTATTTTATATATATATATTTCATTTATTTACTTCCATTCCACTTTAATAATATGGTTTCTTCACAATGACCTCAGTCTATTCCCATTGTACGGTACATGTCCTTTACTATAAAAAGTTTTGAATGTTTCTCCAGAGGCACACAGGCAGAAAAAGAAATAATACAAAAAACAGCAGCATGCTTCAAATGCATAAATTACTTTCAGTAAGGCCTGTAGCAAATATATGTTACCCTTCTGTAATTTTCTTTCCGACCGTAACCAGAAAGCCTGAAGCACCGAAGGCCTTTATCTCGCTGAGGTAAAAATGTTCAGTCTCTTATCTGTAGAATGACCACGTTCTCCTCTAACGGTGAGGTGCATTGTTCCTCGAGGAATCCTCAATGCTCCTCCACGGTTTGATTGACTGCCTGAGGTTAGTCGGCTACCTGCAGTGGAAGAAACTTCACAATCCAGCTCCCGTGCAACTTTTCAAACACGCAACATGGCAAAAAAAAAAAAAAATGAGGAAAATGACCAGCCGTAGCAGAACAACCATCTTAATCTGAATGCATCTATTTAGCTGCCGGGCAAACCGTTCCGATTCATTACTGCTTCTAACCAGAGGCATAGAAATAATCTGAAAAGTCAGCATAATGTAGCACTTATCAGCTTGGCTCATGAATATTAATTATGTGATCTAAGGTAGTGCTACCTGATTTACTGAAAGACCATAGTTAAAAGCCACTACCATTAGTAAGATTGGCACTTTCAGCTTGCAAGATGCTTGAAAACCTCTAAAATCTCATTTTCTCATTACGGTT
Source organism: Sinocyclocheilus rhinocerous (assembly GCF_001515625.1). Lineage (NCBI taxonomy): Eukaryota > Metazoa > Chordata > Actinopteri > Cypriniformes > Cyprinidae > Sinocyclocheilus > Sinocyclocheilus rhinocerous. Next base: position 846,893 of record NW_015664702.1, read on the forward strand.
CACTGCAGAGCATGACTCTGTCTAATGCGGTAGGTATGACAGGCATGCTGGTCACTGAGTTTATTTAAACACAGTAATCATCTGTAATCACCTCCATAAATATCAGGAACGAAACGGATTCTCATGTTTATTAGTAACCAAAACATCGCTGTCACTGACGTTCATGCTATGAAACTTCCATTCCAGTCGACTTTGAGATGACTTTTTGAGTTTCTGAAGAACTTGTTAAAAAGACTAGGAATGATTTGAAGACCTGAAAGTGAAAATTACATCTCTGGAGAAGCACTGCTTAAAGACTGTCATCTTGTGTGAAGATTATGTGAATCCCAGCTACATTTCTAAGTGGTCAGGTTATCTTCCAGATCTTACCTTTGCTTTTGGCATCCTTTATGTCTGAAACATCAACAGCAACATCAAAAAGATTAAAGATCAAAGTTCAGCCATGAACATTTAAGCAGCACATACATGACTAACTGATCTGATAAAACAAACAAGACACTGAGGCTCATTTATATACTATTTATATACACAAAACATGTCACAAAACATGTTAAACTAATATACTAACTAACATACAGGCGCATCTCAATAAATTAGAATGTCGTGGAAAAGTTCATTTATTTCAGTAATTCAACTCAAATTGTGAAACTCGTGTATTAAATAAATTCACTGCACACAGACTGAAGTAGTTTAGGTCTTTGGTTCTTTTAATTGTGATGATTTTGGCTCACATTTAACAAAAACCCACCAACAAATTAGAATATGGTGACACACCTGTACATATGGTAATTTTATGGCAATTCTTAAACTAGTTGAGAACTAGTTGAGACACTCAATTGAGATTCAAACAAAAGTAAAAGTAATGCCTCTCTCTTTTCTCATGAACAACTCTTCACAACTCAAAAATCCAATTTGGCTCTTCTTAGCTTTTGAGACAGGGCTTAAATTTCTTTTCAGGTTTGACGTCTGACTCCGATCTTTATAAAAACAGAACTGCACATCATGAAATGCTCAGAAGGGCTCTATACATGTGTTCTATAATTCAGGATTGTGTAGTATTGAGCGGTGCACTAATGCAAGCACTGCACAACCCTACGGCCTGCCTTACAATAAAGTACTGTGGTAGTACCATGGTACAGTGATGGGATCACATGGTATTACTATGATACTTTTGAGACACTGAAATGAATGCACCATGGTATTTGCATGGAACTACTTGTAAAAACATGGTAGTAACACAGTAAATGTCCAGAAAACAAAACCATGGTTCTTTTTGTTAGAGCTGGTTGGGATGAATTACATTCATGTTATGTAGAAACATTAATGAAAATAATTTTATGTAAGCCAATTATTAATTATATTTAATATGTGACATTTGCACATTAAAAAAAAAAAAAACAATTCTCACTATTAACTAGTTGCTTATTAACATGAATGTTACTAGCATATTGGCTGTTTATTAGTACTTATAAAGCACATATTAATTGCTTATTCTGCATGATCATGTTTTAGATCCCTTATCTCAACTTAACAACTACCTTACTAACTATTTATAAGCAGCAAATTGGGAGTTTATTGAGGCAAAAGTCATAGTTAATAGTTAGATATTTTAATAGTTAATAGTTAGATGCAATTTTAAATATCACATCAATTTCATTATTATATTAATTAAAATAAATTAAGTAAAACAATAATTCAATTATTATTTTAAATAATAATAAATGTAAAAATAACATTTTATTTTAAATTCTAAATCAAATTTTTTTTGTGCCAAATAAACATCAGCAAATCTCAATTTGGAGGGAGAAAAAAATAGTTTCCTAATATAAAAATAATAAAAACAAATAAGCTATTAACTGAGATGCTAGCTTCTTTTCTTCAGCAGAATCATATTTTAATATATTATTAACAAGGCATTAGAATCTGCTCCAGAGATTCTAGTTGGATCAAAAAAAGCTATTTGTGTCTTCATTTGAAGACAAAGATGGAGGACGGTGCTGAACCAACAATCCTTGCAGATATAAATAATACGAGGACAACATCTATAAAAAAGCAGCATCACTTTAAGTACTATCCAATAATATCCTGAAGAACAGAGTGAAATTTTACTTAATAATAACAAAACCAGTATTACTGGGCTTGTAAACAAGTTAAGGTCTACATATTTCTACTGCCTTGGCCTTGACCATGTGCCCTAACTTACACTCTGTAGGCCTTCGTTTGACATTTACTGTCACTAAAGCTGCTATTAGCGGGTGAAGCACAGAATGCTCTTTGTAGCCTTAATAACAGATTGAAAATGACGACAGGCCACCATTGACTGTCAGTCACGAAGGGCACGGTGGCGAATCGCCCCTCGAATGCCGTCAAACTGGCAGCAACTGGCAGCAACTGTTTCCACATCCTGCTAATGAGTATCTTTCGCTGACAAACGTGCATTAATGCCTTGGTTTGAAATGTTTAATAAGTTGAAAAATTCTTGAATTTTAGGGAACGTTTACACAACAACGATGCATTATAAAAATGTTTTTCCTTTGCGTTTTTCAAAAGTTTTGCGTACAGACGATCCATGTTCACACAGATTCGCGAAAATGACTAAAAACGCTGTATTATGGCCAGTAGTTGGAGATACTTAGTAAAGAAACTTGCACATGGACTGAACACAAAATATGCATGCATATGACATCACAGTTTTCACAAACGTGTTTTTATAGCTTTATAGTTTACATATAGACAATAAATAATGGCATTGTTTTCAAAAACTTGCACCTTTAAATCCGTTTTCAAAAGTTTGAGTTTTCAGGCCCCTAAACCTTTGTTGTTGTGTAAATGAACGGCCAAAATGCATAAAAACAGTGTTGTGTAAATGCCCCCATAGACCCATAACACTTCAAAATCACATCAGATCCCTTTAATACCTTATAAATGTTTCCTAGAGTGTAAATTGAGACTTTATGCAAGTCTTCTGCTTCTCAGATTGATTTCTCAGAGAAAAAGACACCAGAAAGGATCTCAACAATGTCTCAACCAAAAGTCAGAGATCTCAATATGAACTCAAACATTTCTCATCTAATTCTTTTGCAACCAAATGATCTGAGCTGCTACAGTATCCACATCCATTACCATTTGTCCATTTTTTTTTTTCACCTAAAAACATTTAGGAGAAATATCTGAGAAAAAATAAAGCATAACCGAAGTCACGAAAAAGCAACTTTTAAGCATTAAACAAACCTAATAAAGGCAATTTGTCTAGAAACACTGACATGTTGCTCTTTTCATGTTCTGCAAACCATCTTATAACAGGATAATCAGTTTCTTCTTCAATCAAGCTGAACTTTTATTGCTAAATATTTATTTGGCATCCAAAATTTGATTTACATTTCAGCTTTATTCTTCATGAGAACAGACTAAAACTAAACACAGCTGCACTAATAAATGTTTGGCAAACCAGCGATGGGAGATTGCATAAATGTTTGTCTTATTTCATTGCAATAAATTAGAAGTGCATTATGAAAAACTTGGGTCTTGGGTGGCAATATATCAGCATGAATATCTCAACCAGACTTTGCGTTTAATACGTAAGAGCACAGATCGGATGAGATGATATATAATTGTTTTTGCAATCCAACAACACGAGAGCGCCTTTTGACCCAGCGCGTGTCAATCAAAGACCTAATCTCCACCCGTTTCCCCAAGGCACGAAACAAAGCGGCTTTTATTTGACAGAGGTTGATTGCGGCGGCAGCTTTGGGAAAGCGCTCGGGTCTGACGCGGCTGATGGCTGATTTATCGTACAGTCTGACAAGCCTATTAGCCATGCGTCTGTAAATGAAAGAGCTTCGTCAGAGCCTTAATTATAATGCTGGCCACAGGTACACTGATTTGTTCTACAGGGGGAAGAGAGTTCAGAATGATCCGAACATGAAGTACACCATACAAACTACAGGTCAGCTGCTGCATTTGATTCAGATACAGATATTGAATAATATACACTCTTAAAAATAAAGCTGCTTCACGATGCCATAGAAGAACCTTTTTGTCTAAATGGTTCCATAAAGAACCTTTAACATCTGAAGAATCTTTCTGTTTCACAAAAGGTTCTTTGTGGTGAAAGAAGGTTCTTCAGATTATAAAAAGATAAGCAAGAGATGGTTCTTTAAAGAACCTTTGACTGAATGGTTCTCTGTGGAACCAAAAATGGTTCTTCTATGGCATCGCTTGAAGAACCTTTTGAAGCACTTTTATTTTTAAGAGTGTATATGACTACAATATTGGAAAATATTGGCTATAAGTGAAATAAAATACTGTCAAAAAAACTGTTGAAAGCGAAAGGGCTGTTCAGATTAACTCTTTAATTTGACACAAATTACCATAGTCAACAGACGCTGGTCATCATTATGTCCTATAATAAGTCCCAATTACATATCTTATAATTTTTGTGATCATGAATTCATTTAAAATAATGTCGTCTATTTTTTAATTATATTTAGCATACTTTATGTGTTTTTTAATTATTTTTGTTATTAATATTTTTTATACTTTTTTGCATACTTCATATATGTTATTTTGCATAGCTTATGATATCAGCATATATTCATATACATATATTATAAATCATTGAATTGCAATTTTTTTCTCTCTGGAATACTTTATTCTTATTGGTTAATCACAGCATTCAGCAGTCAACTTCATATTCAAAATTGCATTTCATTACATTTCATGACCATGCATTTATTTATTAATTAGCTAATGTAGCTGTATAATATCAGAATAATATACATTTGACTGTAAATTATGTACTTATGTGATGAAATCTAGTTGAAAAGTAAACATTCAAATTAAATGCATGATGGGTATTTTCAGTTTTTTTTTTTTTACTCTAGTTTTTATTTATTTATTTTTATTTATTTATTTATTTGTTTATTTTGTACTCATTTTATTCATCTTTAGGCTTTAGAAGTGCTGCATTACAAATAATGAATAAAATGGCATATTTTCAAAAATATATATTTTTTCACTATAATGTGGATATATCATTTTACATTGACTTTCTTTAACAATATATTAAATGCTTATATATTTTTTAACATATTATTTACTATACAGAGCACAGAATAGAGCACAGTACTGCTCATATTCAGAAGCGCTGTTGGCTGATTTGTGATGTCATGAACATTTTATTTATTAACTTGGAACTGAGTGAGAAACACTGAGTTTTGGCACGATATTAGAGCAAATCTTTACTCTACAGACAATTTGTTTTTCCAAATCCAGTCTGTAGGACTGACTGTCCACACAGAGAGATCCAATCAGATTGTGTGTTCTCATTTGCTGGTCGCTGAAGTAATGATGCACGCTCATGCACGCTGCCAAATGACATTTCCTCTATAAAATTGAGAAGGCTGACAGAAAGCTGGACATTTGTTGTCTTCTTATGTGCATTGTGGCTTTACGGTGTGGTGCAGAAGGGCGCTTACATGATCAAACAGAAACTAGATTTCAAACCATCATCATGGTTCTTAGTCAAAAGCGGTTTAGCTTGAATTAGGCTTTGTTCACATCGCACTCAATTCTGACACAATTTCTACAACAACACAAGGACATCACAACTTGAACGGCATTTAAAAACAGAAGACAAATCTGGTCTAGAAAAAAGCATATTTAAATAGATAAGCATGTGTTCACACACCGTGAACACACACCCGGAGCAGTGGGCAGCCATATTGCTGCGGCGCTGGGGGAGCAGTTGGGGGTTCGGTGCCTTGCTCAAGGGTCTCATCTCATTTGTGGTACTGAGGGTGAAAGAGAGCGCTGCTCATTCACTTGCCCCACCGACCTGAGACTCGAACCCGCAACCTTCGGGTTACAGGTCAGACTCTCTAACCATTAGGCCACGACTGCCCCCTTCAATTTGTTGGGATATTCCTTAAATAAAATTGGATTATTGCTGTCTGTTTTCAGACTATGACAAAAAAAAAAGATTTGATTCACAGATCCAATACATAAAAAAATCATCCACCCAAATAAATGAATCAAACAGTCATCCAATCCATCTGTTTGAATGAATTGAACATTCAGTCAACTTTCCAAATGAATGAATCAATAAATCCAAAAACCCTCCAATTCATTAGAATGAATTAATTAAACAACCATCCAATCCATTTGAATGAATCAACTGAATAATCATCCAGCTATCTAAATTAATATATCTATGAATCAAACAACACCCAATCAATTTGAATGAATGAACTGAACAACCATCCAACTTTCCAAATGAATAAATCAATGAATCATACAACCGTCCAATGACTGAATTAACTAAACAATCATCCAACTACCCAAATAAATGAATCTATGAATCAAAGAACCATCCAATCCATCTGAATGAATCAACTGAACAATCATCCAGCTATCTAAATGAAGAAATCTATGAATCAAACAACATCCAATCCATTTGAATGAATGAACTATACAATCATCCAATCCATCTCATCCAGTCCATTTGAATGAATGGATTAAACAACCATCCGACCTTCCAAATAAATAAATCAATGAATCAAACAACCATCCAATCATTTGACTGAAGGAATTGAACAATCATCCAACTACCCAAATGGATGAATCTATGAATCAAAAAACCAATCAATCCATCTGAATGAGTCAACTGAACAATCATCCAACTACCTAAATGAATGAATCAATAATTTGAATGAATGAATCAAACAACCATCCAATCAGTTGACTGAATGAACTGAACAATTATCCAACTATCCAAATGAATTAACCAATGAATCAAACAATCATCCAATCCATTCGATTGAATGAATTGAGCATTCATCCATCCTTCCAAAATAACCAATCAATGAATCAATCAACCAACCAACCAACAATCCGTATGAACAAATGAATGAAACAAATAACCCTCTTCAGTATCCATCCAAACAACCAAAAAAATGGACGAGTCAAACAAACACATGGCTGAATAAACCATACAACCAGCAAACAAACCAATGGTAGCATCAATGGATCAATGAAAGAATAAATCAGTATTCTATATCAAAGTGTAACAAAATATCACTAGGCTTTTATTACCACTATCTAATTAAATTTACCGCACAGTAAATCAACTCCAGCGAACTCTACTCTATACTCTTGCCAGTGGCTTTCTGTGGGACAGTTCTCCATAACCTCTAAAGCCAATATAGAGATGACATTCAGATTGCTTCATTTATTCTCAGAAGAGCGTGAATTTCCTCGCTGGCACCTCATCAGGTCGGCCAATGGGATTTTTCTGCACCTGAAGCTAGAGCTGACGGCAATCTGGCAGCAGGGCTGGGGAAGAGGAAAAAGAGAAGCAGCATAAAGAGTTTTGTGACAAATATTTTAAAAAGTGTCCTTTAAAGGCCAGCAATGATGGGACATTTGAGAATGCTATCTTCTGCAGGCACTGGCCACTCGAAGCTGCAATGAAGTAATCTAAATGCATTCCTCTTGTGATGCGCTACACTTTGAGCAGGCCTTTCACAGGGCTTATAGAAATGTCGGCTGTGTCAAAATGATCAATAACCCCATTAGCTAAGCCAAAGAGCTCTCCGAAGAGGACGTGCACCTCGCACATATGACGATTCCGGTAGGACATGGGCTGAGACGGGTGCAATGCAACCGGCCAATTAAAACTCCGACCACAGTTGCATGCGATTCCCTTGAGGAGGTTGAATAAATGGAACGAAACATGGATCGCTCTATCTTATTGTCAAGGTCTTACCTTTTACAAGATGTCTTACGAAGAGTTTGAAGAGTTCATCTATTGATGCATCAACAAACTTTGCAATATTGGTTGCATCCCGCTATCAGCATCGCATATAAATGAGATTAACAAAATGTGTAATCCTGCACTTTTCATTGTTTTAATGCAGATTTATTACATTTGTGAAATCCGTAAATTGTTAGTAACACCATTCTAACTTCACATTTACTTCAACGCAACAATTTATAGGGTTCTCATATCTTCTAACCAGCAAATTTTCATGATTAGGATTTTTATTCATGATTAGGAAGTTTACTATATTTCAATAACATTGCCCATTATCTAGATGTTTTTTTCATGATTTTCCAGGACTGTAAATCACACTTTTATAATTACCATATGCATATAGTGTGCAGAGTACAGAGCAAAACATTTAATAATTAAAATATTAATAATAAAATGAATAATATAATAATTTAATACTATATTAGAAATATTGTTGGCAAGTGTTTTTGCTATTTTTTATTTCCTCTGCATTTATTTGATCAAAAATAGTCAGTGAAATCAGGAATACTGTGAAATATTATAAAAATTGACATTAACTATTTTCTATCTGAAGATATTGTAAAATGTAATTTATTCCTGTGATGTAAAGCTGAATTTTCACTCCAGTCTTCAGTGCCACATAATCCTTCAGAATTCATTCTAATATGCTGATTTGCTGCTCAAGAAACATTTATGATTATTATCAATGTTGAAAACAGTTGTACTGCTTCAAATTTTTTGAAAACCTTGATAAAAAAATTAAAAATAATAATATATATATATATATATGTATATATATACTTTAGTGTCAGTATTGGGCAATTTAATGCATCCTTGCTAAATAAAAGTATTCATTTCTAAATAAATAAATAAATCCCAAACTTTTGAACAGTAGTGTAGATGTTGTTAAATGTCATGAAAATCAATTAGTGCCAGTATAAAATCGCATTCGTGCCACTGAGAGATGTTTTGGTAGTTCTGCTAGTGCTGCTGGAGCATTATTTCCTTACTATGTGTGTGCTTATCTATCTGTATTTATGTCCATGAGTGTTAGAATAATATAAAAAGCACCACAGCACAGTAAATCATAGCATCTGAGTCATGATCTGTGCATTATCTCGTCTCCATGAGCTTTCATGTACCGATGATGCATTAAACCAGGTCTCCAATCACAGATAGATAAGCATGAGACAGAGGTGCCCTTTACATAAGTGCTAATGCAAGCAAACGGGGCCTCTCCGGTGTGTAAAACACAGTCATGTATCTCCTAAATCACTCAGGGTCTCTGGAGGGCGCTATCTGGCATGTCCAGCCCCACCTTTGACAGCAAACTACAGCTGGAGAGACACTTTAAAGCCACATCGCCTCCCCTCTATTTTCTGCATATCTCATGAGATCTCTCTGATTTCTCTTGTGTAATTAACAACGTGGAAGCCTGGGACTCCTGGCTGCTTATCTAGCGGCTCCTCGGGGCAATCGCAGGCCGAACGGTACGCCTCCAGGATTAGGCTGATTTGTAAAGGAAGTAGATTCACCTCCAGGGAAGCCAGGCGTGACCTCGCAACACAGCGCAAATGCAAATATAGGCCACCGGCGTTTGGGGTAAAATCGCAGTTCTTAGTTAATAAAATTAATATATTAATAATTTAATAATTTAATATTTTTTTAATAAACTCAGAATTCAGAGGAAAAAAGTAATGCTTGTGAGACATAAACTCTGAAAAGTCATAATTCTGAGTATAACTTGCAATTCTGCATACCACCCATTCTGAAAATTAATAAATAAATACATAAATAAAAATTAATAAAAAAAATATATACAAAAACAAAATCTGAAGTGTGAGAAACTGACGGCCGCTCTGGGACGTGAGGGATCAAGGACTTTTTTGGGGTGTGTTTTTTTGTTTTTTTTTGGAGGTGTACGAATTAAACAGCTGTGGAAGGAGGAATGAGGAATCCAGAAACAAATGAATAGATTCTGCACATGTGGGACTGAAAATGATTAGTACTTTCACAGATATATACAGTTTACAAAGCGTATTTTAAAAATGTATTTTAAAAACTTTTAAACATGTTTAATAAGTTTTAAAATGAATATATATATATATTTTTCATTGTTACAAACAATTTTAATATTATATAATGTTTAGAACATGATGTAAAATCAAGTAGTTACAAAAAGTCATGAATCTCATTAAAACGGTCAAGAACGTTCATTTTAATGCAAAATTATTTTTGTTTGAACAACCATGAAGACTTTTAAGACTTTTTTTCATTGTGATATTATTTATCTCACAATTCAATCTTTTTTGAATCGCAGTTCTTAGTTAATAAAATTAATATATTAATAATTTAATAATTTAATATTTTTTTAATAAACTCAGAATTCAGAGGAAAAAAGTAATGCTTGTGAGACATAAACTCTGAAAAGTCATAATTCTGAGTATAACTTGCAATTCTGCATACCACCCATTCTGAAAATTAATAAATAAATACATAAATAAAAATTAATAAAAAAAATATATACAAAAACAAAATCTGAAGTGTGAGACAGAAAGGCACAATTACATTTTATTTATTTATTTATTTATTGTTTATTATTATTCCGTGGTGGAAACATTTTCTTTAGTATGATTAATAATAATAATAATAATAATAATAATAATAATAATAAACATGATGTAAAATCAAGTAGTTACAAAAAGTCATGAATCTCATTAAAACGGTCAAGAACGTTCATTTTAATGCAAAATTATTTTTGAAATAACAACCATGAAGACTTTTAAGACTTTTTTTCATTGTGATATTATTTATCTCACAATTTGATTAAAGTTTGTGGTCATAGGTTTCACACTACTGACATCATCAATATACTTAAAAAGGTATACTTAAAGGTATACTTAAAAAGGCAAAATACTTGCAAAAAAATTGCAAGTTCAGCACGCTACTTCATGTTCTCATATGCCCCCCCCCCCCAAAAAAAAGAAAGGGTAAAAGCGTTTACCTCACATGTATTTAAAATCATGTTGTGAAAAATGGCAACATGCTTGGCGCCTAATTTCATGTTCGCTTTTCCCACCCAAACATATTCCATCCTCATATGCCACTTCTGGAATCTGTGAAACATTAAAGTAAGGGGTAAAAGCGTTTACTGGATATGAGCACCAACTGATAAAAAAAAAAAAATTCAGATTAATGTCACAGTCGGTAAGCTTTCCCTGCTCCCGTAAATGTGTCATTAAACATTTATGATTTCTGAAAAATGGCCCCACTAAATCTAAATGGCAACAGAGGAGGTAAACACCATAAAAGCGTCCTGGTACACAAATAAATAGCTGAGACATTTTCAGATGCGCAGATGTCTTTAAAGCAGCTTTGCTAACAAGACGAACGCAGTCATATTTGGAAATAGCGCGCAGGAATGGTAAATGTTCTCTAAACGTGATGGCTGTGTGTAAGTTTGAGCCTGATTTGTTTAGACTGAAACTGTATTTGATGAAGCGACTGTCGTTTGCTTTTCCTCAGGTGCTTTTAACTGCATAAAAGTTCATTAACAAACCGTTTACTGCAGTCGGACTTAATGACGCGTGAATCAACGTGTCTTATCAAAGTCATACAGACACGGGATTAAACCGGACGACGTAAAACCAGATGCAAAGCTTGACGTGTTTGTTCATTAGAAGAGTATGAATGGATATAAATCATATTTATGCTGAACTAGCAGCATTAAAATGTTAGACAATCACAGCCAATAAGAGCACAGAAATGTTCTCAAGTGGAGAGATTTTAGACCAGTGAGATCTCACGGTGGGCGGGGCTAGTTAAGAAACAGGAAAAAGCATACAGAACTTTACGAACATCGATTTCATACCTGGTTATTTCACATCCTGCTTAATCTTTGCTTTCAAAGCACTGAACACCAAACACAGTATGTTATTACATCAAATCTCCAAATGTCAATTTTTTTTGTGCACAACAGACTCACTGTACCTTAAATTAGTCGTAAATAACAAGAAAACACCATCATTAAAGTAGTCCGTATGATTCCTGCGCTATAATCCAAGTCTTCTGAAGTCACATGATGGCTTTCTGTGAAGAACATACCGATAATTTAAGCAGTTGTTCGCTAAAAAGCTTGATCTGCTAGTCTAGCGATGTTTGATTCCAGATTGAATCATTGTTTTGAATCAGCTCTTCCCAATGAATCTTTGATCAAGTTCAAAGACCTGAATGATTCGTTCATGAATCAAATTGGTCCTGTTCTCAAACAATTCAATGATTCGGTCACAACAGTCAACAGCTGACTGGATGTGAAGAAGACTACCGGTGAAATTTAGCTATATGAATTCGATTTGGAATATAGAGCAATATGGAGTATTTTTGATGTGTCCTTATTGAAGCGATTTCCTCTTTTGGAAAGAAAGTAATACATGGTGAGTAAATAAGAAAATCGATTTCATACCTGATTAAATTAATCATAAATAACAAGAAAACGCCATGATTCCTCTTTTGTGTTCCTCTGAGGAAAGAAAGTAATGCAAGTTATGCCGACATGAGAGTGAGTAAATATCAGTGAGCTATTTCCTCAATGCTAATTCTCTTTATTGTCCTGAAGGATCTTGTTGTTTAGAGACACGCAGGACTCCAGATGGTCTTCCCAGTGTCCTAAAAACAAGGTCATGTAGAGCTGATTGACTGAAGACAGCTGTCTGGCCCTTATTTACCTCACGGGACATGAACACACAGACTTTTACTTCCTGGGCTCATAGAGTCATCATCAGTGCTACTCCTGAGAGAAAAGGTCATACTGACCGTCAATGTGTCCGCGGTGTGTACAAATCACCATCAGCAGTCTAATAAGCACATAAACATTCACACAGCCGCATGAATCCCAATGTGACCGGCGAGAAATTCAGACGCTGAGGTCATTCATGAGTGTTTTCATAATTATGTGCAGGCCCTTGTGTGATTGCACTTATATCCTGCGATTAATTCATACTTAATTAATTTAAACTAGCTCACACAAACATGATGGCATTTGAGATTGGTACACATATCTACATATACACACACCTACATGCATCAGTATTTTAGACATTTATTTATATTAATATTTATATTATAATAAACCACATTTATATATATATATACATATATATATATATATATATGAAATG
>NW_015664702.1:859949-868348 GCF_001515625.1 Sinocyclocheilus rhinocerous
TTTATATTATTTACATAATAATGTAATATATAATAATAATTAGTATAATAATATAATAATATGTATCATCAATTTATATTATTCATAATATTTATTTTATAAATGCATTTAATATTATTATTTATATTATAATAAACAACATTTATATTAATAGTATATTACAATATTATATAATAACAGAAACAATTATTACTATTAAAAAGTTAAAAAGTAATTGATGTCATTCACTAAATAACAGGCCATTTGCATAGTTTAATTTCATTTTATTTCAAAATAATTAATGAATTGCTGATAAACTATATTGGCTAAATTCAATTAAGCTGGACATATTCAGATTCAAAATATCCTTTAGAGAAATGTACCATTTATTTCAAAGGGTAAGGTACTTCAAAGAATACCATGGTATACCATTAGGTTAAAGATCATGCTGAGATAATACTATGGTACCACGTACTTTAAGAGTCATGTTGCTCAGGTTTCATCGTGTGTGTGTGTGTGTGTGTGTGTCCTGGTCCGTCCTCACTTGAGCTGTGAAAAGCGTTTGCGGTCCGTACAGACCTAGTTATCTCTGCTTCAGTTGCACGACTTTGGATGCCGCTCTCCCGAACCGAAGCCAAAGTTCTGTCAGCATGGACGTCGCTGGAAAGGCCCAGCTGCCAATCAGAATCCAGCATCTGCCATCCAGCCGGCTGTGCCAAGCCATCGTCTCTGGCAGCCCGGCGCTCACTTGATGAAACTCAATAAAATTGATCCAGAATAAATGAACAGGGGTAAGCAGCCAGAGAAAGATCGCTCACTCCAGTCTGCTCACCTGTGACAGCCGTGACCTGCCACATCTGTCCTTCTCTTTTTCTTCGGCTTGATCGGTTTTGTTTTTTTCAGAATCTCTTTCTAAACTGCTTGTAGTCTCTTCTTCACCTTCTTTGTTGTTGCTTTATTTTTCTCTTTTCTCTTTTCAAAACAGAGGCGTATGCTCTGTCACACACACACTAAAGGATATAATACACAGCAAGCGGCTCATTATCGCAAAATAAACCCAGGCGAGAAGCAGAGGTTAAAAACTGTCCCTGCATTTCGTAGCGCTCCTTATATCTGTTTTGAACACAGGAACACATCTTATGCAAACGCCCCCTGAGAAAACCACCCGATCAGGGTCAGACGAACCCAAAACCAGTCTAATTAGACTGGGCTTCCGATTAGTTGGCTAGTTTTTGCACATTCCTAATATGGGTCACATCTAAAAGGTCAAACTCACAAAGAAATTGAATGTGAGCACAGAATCAGAATCAGGCGCTGTGATTTGTTGTGGTGTGAACGTGGGCTTTTCAGTCTGACTAGGATTTCAGACCTATTGTTTTCAGATTTTGCAGCCTAAATTTCTTAAAATTGTGTGTTGTTTTGTAGTTAAAATCCAACAATAGTTATTATCTATAAATATTTTAGTGCATAGTAATTCAATATGCAGTAAATATTCAAATATAAAGGCAGAAATTATAACCTGTATGTTTGTGTATTATATCTTTAAGAGAATGATCACGTTAACAGAAACGTGGGTTTTGGTAAAACATTTTTTGATCATGTCATACCTGACACAACATGACAAACTGCATTAATTAAGCTCTCGTACTTAAAAAAAAAAAAAAACAAGGGCGAAGAAGGACCAGGGTGCTCTTCATAAGGTTATTGCAAACTAAAGTAACTGGACATTAATTGGAAGATAAGTTTAATTTAGGGTCATTAAAAATGAAATGAAATGAAATTAAATTCAACAAATATAATTAATATAATTGTTGTAAGTGTAAATTTATGCAATTGCAAAGTTTGTCAATATTCATTTGAATGTTGGATTGTTTGCAAAGTTTGAGGGGGAGGGTAAAAAGACATGGAAGTTTATAGATAGATGACAGATACGACAGAACAATATATGGATAGACAGAACTATAGATTGAAAGATAGAATGATACAATAATAAACAAAAAAAACGGTGGAAAGAACAACAGAATGAACAATGGATAAACAGACAGACAGACAGATAGATGATGATGATGATGATGATGATGATAGATAGATAGATAGATAGATAGACAGACAGATAGATCTGCTCTGTTGTCAGGAGCTGTTTTAGCAGACGTCACTGACACCATCGTCTCAGTCAAATGAATAGCAGCGTCTGTAACGTTCACTGAAGTCTTTCCTTCAGAAACAGCCTATAATCGGGTCTCCGGTGGGTGACAGCGGCGGCACTGCGTTTCCATGGAAACCAACACACTGCAAACAAAGAAGCTGTTGGACTCTCACAGGCGGCAAAATCAAGAGTCCGAGCTTTGAAATTAACGCTCAATCAATTTGATTGGAGGCTGACCTCGTTAAACCCGCAACGATCACTCAAACATCCACAAACATCCACAAAAAAAACGGTGGAAAGAACAACAGAATGAACAATGGATAAACAGACAGACAGACAGATAGATGATGATGATGATGATGATAGATAGATAGATAGATAGATAGACAGACAGATAGATCTGCTCTGTTGTCAGGAGCTTCAGGAGCTGACGTCACTGACACCATCGTCTCAGTCAAATGAATAGCAGCGTCTGTAACGTTCACTGAAGTCTTTCCTTCAGAAACAGCCTATAATCGGGTCTCCGGTGGGTGACAGCGGCGGCACTGCGTTTCCATGGAAACCAACACACTGCAAACAAAGAAGCTGTTGGACTCTCACAGGCGGCAAAATCAAGAGTCCGAGCTTTGAAATTAACGCTCAATCAATTTGATTGGAGGCTGACCTCGTTAAACCCGCAACGATCACTCAAACATCCACAAGTACCTCTTTCAATGCAGACTTAAGGAACCTCACGTGACCTTTGACCCCGGCCTTAGGAAGCGCTCCTACGGGCTTCTCTGCTAACTAGCTCGATGCATCAAACCCAATCTCGCACTTCCAGCCTGACATGCTCTGACATCTTAATTGCTTTTCTGTGTGTGCATTGAAGTGCGTGAGACATAGCGCTAATGAAGATTTGTTTGGATTTGCGTAGAGTGACTGTGGACGTGTTTTTACCACTCAGGGCTTTGAACTGGGAATGTGCAGGTATCAATAATTCACCAACAAACAGGCTGGCGAGGCTGCATGTCAATGAACGGTAAATAATTCAACCAGTGGGTGATGGGAGGTTGATGGTGAGTTATTGCAATGCAGGAACACTGGCGGGAAAGAGCTGATAGACTGTTATGATCTGAAATCCATTCGATGAAAGGAAACAGGAGATGTTATTTTTTCGTTATTATTATATGTTAGAAAGAGTAGGAGTAGAAAACTAGGAAAATATGCTATTCTCAATTCAACAAGTGTCCACAAATCTTCTAAGACGCTTATAGAATGGTCATTCAAACACAAAGATGTTTCATCTGGATGTTTCACCGATGACTGTATGGATAGTCTGAAGCAAAAAAAATAAATCAGCCTATTATATCTGTCAACTCAAATCTGCAGACTGGCTCTGACTGTCTAGTGTCAAGTTGTCTGACCGTAAATCAGGGCATAAGTCATGTGGTGCATTCCAGCCTTAAGAAAACAAAAGTATGTCAGTCTTTTGGAACTTATTTGACTGAATATTTAACTGTGCATGAACAGAAACATAGCCACAAGTGAAGTCAGACTTGAACACTAAGGTCCATATACTGCACAACGGATCATGTGACCTCATGTTGACGCCACTTAGCCAAGGTGAATGTCTTTGCGAAGCTACTAGTCCTCAGGAGGCGTGTTTGACCAGGGCTGGAGTTAAATCGATGGTTCCACACAGGGACATGAGTCTGAGTCATTCAAATGAGAAAAATTGATTGGTTACCATTTCCATTTCCATATAAATGAGAGCAGTTATCAGCGCGCCCACTTGTCTGAGTTTCCTGACAGCTCTAACTTTGTTGAACTCATTTTTTGGACAGTCTCCAGTCCAGAAGAGAAACCGTGATACATGCACGAAATAATAAATTAGCCAGTTATTATGCGGGAAATTACACTGAGAAGCTGGGAAACCTTTCCATTTGGTTTCAAGGAGTGTGAAAATGGTATGCTTCTTAGGTCTACAATATTCAGTGTTTGCACAGAAGTATTGAAAGCAGAATTACATATAAGCTAAATATTTATGGAAGCTTCTGACCAGGAATAATGTTGGAATAAAATGACAGAACGACTGGATTACCTGACAGACTTCGTCTTTTTAGATATAATATAGTTATTCTGACATTTACTTTTGTTTGTATTTCAAGAGAAAGAACATCATGTGTATGAATGACTTAGTAAATATACCACATAAAAAAAGTGAACCAATAAAACACTGTCAGATTTTCCAGGTTGTTGTATTAGGATTTTTGTAATGTCTCCGAGTAATTTTAAGAATAATTTGATATTTTTTTAATTATTGTATGAATTATTATAATATGAAATTATAAAAATAATTTATAATATAGATGATAATACTTATATATCTGTACATTAGTGGTGGAGATTTTTCAGTCATTCTTTCTAGTAGGTTGAAATATACGTCTTTATGAGTCATTGATTCATTCATTCATCTGATTCGTTCAAAAGTAAAAGAACAGAAACATAAAACATTGCATACTAGCATACTATTACTATGCCTGCCATAGAAAGATATGTTTAAAAAAGTAATATAAGTATGCTAGCATGTGGTTCCAAATTCAGCAAAAGTGGAGAGACTGTGTTTAGGGAGTAATTAAACTGAATCATCAAACGCAAGAGCTTCTTTTGAAATGATTCAATGAATAATTCAGTGACTCACTCCTTTGTTGCCACCCACTGACATAATGCAGCACTAATGTGATTTATATTACAAAATATATACCATTTATATTATAAATATATATATATATATATATACAAATACAAATGAGAACAGATAAAAATGGCAATACTTAAATTTATGCAATTAAGACACCTTTATTAAAACAACATTTGTTGTGCACCACCCTGTATCATATAAGCTAAAATAAATGTCAGATTTTCCAGTTTATTGTAATATTGTTATATACTGTCTCTGACTAATTTTACATACTGTTCCCAGATATTTATTATTTACATATTTAAATTCCTTTTTATTTATTTACTGCACATACAAATAAGACCAGCTGCAATACTTAGACTGAAATACACTATCAAAATGCATGCTCTTGATGTTTCTAGCATCATGCTCAACCAATTCAGCTTCAGGAACATATGCAACTGTACTTCTATGCTATTGTTTACATCTGCCCAAGTTATATTTCGTTCATAAAATTACAGTTGTGGGTCCATCTAATACAACTTCATACACAGAGATAGAGGAACTGATAACTGCTGAATAATTACTGCTCCTCATGAATAAATAAATACTGCTCCAGACAGAAGCGCAGCTGACATCTCACACGTCATCGTTTGGTCCCTCACGGGCTACAGCCATACGACAGCAAACACGCTTTAGCATGCATGTATCTGATGCACATATCTAACTGACACAGAGCTCTATGGATCTGCTGCAGTGACACGTCACAGATGGTGAGGATCAGATCAGCGCAGGTCAACTAGACGACCTCAGCCTCTGCTCAGCCTGCTGGGAAGTCTGAGTCGCAGATGAGCTCCAAGATGCTAAATTAAGATGCGTTGAAAGATGCAGATCAGACTCGATCTATTCAAGGAACGAGCAACTCCTATATGCATGCATGAAGTTTTCCCGTTTTATAAATGAAAGGGTTTGAGAGAGAGAATAAGAGGCAGAAAGCGAGACCGTCTCAAAAAGGAACCGAGACACAAAGAAAGAGAAGCAGACAGGCGAGAAGAAATACAGACTTATACAGACAGAGAGGGTATGACTTGCATGGTGATTCACTGCAAAATTCAAAAGTTAACAAGAAAACTGCTGTGCAAAAAGATTTTTAAATGTGTCATTTCTGCACCACCAGTGGTGCAAAACAAAACTGCAGAGAAAAAAAAATTACAGTATACCAAACAGGTTTCCAATCAACTCCACCATTATTATGTTGAACATTCAGTTTCACTTTGAAATATGTCATATTAAGGAAGTTAAATGTAAATGCATCCGCAAGTGAATATAACAAAAAAGTTGAGTAAAAAAAAGTATTTTTTCGTATTACAAGTTTTCTGAAATGTTACTTTTAAAAATGCTAAATAACTCATTGAGTACTAATTTGCATACAATTGGAGAACACAAATATAGAACAGATATAAACTTGCAACTCGCAAAGGTAAGAAAAGGGTATTTTTCTCTCGCAATTGCACATTTATATCTTACAATTTGGATATTTATTCTCAAATTGCAAATTTATGTCTCATAATTCTGAGTTTATTTCTTGCCATTCTGAATTTATATCTCACAATTCAGACTTTTTCCTTAAAATTTGCAAGAAAGAAGTCAGAATTTTGAAATAAAAGATAACAATTACTATTTATTATTATTATTATTATTATATCCTGTAGCAGAAACAAGCTTCCATACAAATTATATATGAACAAACCCATCTGTAAAAATCTTCAGAATATAGACGGTATAAATATAAAATGGTACTGTGTATGCAAGTGCTACTAAAGTGGAGAAAAATACAGCCTGCAAGATATATATTCTAATTGAAATCCACAGATGCAAATAGATGTGCGATAAAATAAATACTTAAAACTGTATTTTGCATGTTTTCGTTCCACTTGTTACTTTATGAAAAGCCAAATAGCCTTAAATCTCAAAACTGGCTGATGCGTGAAAAAAGAAGAAAAAGAACAACAACCCTGTAGTCTTTTCCTAACAAAGCAATTGCACACTTCACCTTTAAGAAAGAGGCTGGACCTGAAACGGGAAAGTAATTTTTGGACAAAGAAAGCAAAGCATTGGCGCTGAACTGACCCCTCGTGGACCAGAGCTACAGCCCTGCATTACAAGAACATTTTTGAAGGCTTCATGGCTTGAAAAAGAGACCATGGGCTTCTTTTCCTAAGTCTGCGGGCCGAGCTGAAGGAGAGAAGCTCATTAGCCTGATGCTCTGGGCAAACTGAAGCTGCAGGGTGGCTTTCTGCCACAGGCAAGTTGTATTGAAAGCTTGTGTCGGCTTTGGGTCACTCGGTATCATGGGTAATGGTTAGCCTAGAATATTGACACCATTATCCCACTGCATTCACTCATTGATTCTCTGTGATTCTCTCTGAAGTCTGTCCTGGAGTTTGCCTATCATATTGAAGTAAAAAAAAAATAAGGTAATATAATGTTGTTGTTTTTTTAACTATACTATAGTAATTTTACGGTCCTTTGGAGATGTACTATGGTAATACCACAATATTCTTTGAAAAACTCTTGAGTATCACAAATAATACAATGCTGTTTTTGACCATGGAACCATTTAAATAATACAGTGGTACAGTGATTGTAATATTATGGTACTTTAAAATATACCATGATACTGAAATGGTTTTTTTACCATGGTATTTTCAAAATACCACTTGGAAGTAAGATGATATGCTTTAGTAAGTGTTGTTTACCCAAAAAATAAAAGTGTTGTTAATTGTTAATAAGACAATAGCAATGGTAAAGTAATGGTATGGTAATACCACTCTACTTAAATATTTACCATGTTACTGAAATTCATATGCCATAGTATTTATAAAATACCACAACAGTACCATAGCACTTAGTAAGTGTCATTTTTCCTTTACAAAACAAACTAATACCATGGTACTTTTGATATTTACCATGGTACAGAAATTATTTACTATGACATGTATGTGTACTACAAACTATGGTATATGTCCAAAATACCAAGGTAGTACCATGGTATTTTTTGGTACATCGAGTATTATTTTCCCTTTTGTTGTACAGTGATGGTATGGTAATACTGTGGTACCTTTATTTACCATGGTACCAAAGTTCATATACCATGGTATTTGTATGCTACTCTAAAGTACTTACAATAATACAATAGCTAACACGTATTTCCAAAAAAAAGTATCAATAATACCATGGTAGTACCAGTGTTATTTCAGTATCACTGAGATACTATTATACTGTAGTTTTTACTAAAAATTTGAATTTGTTTTTATTTTTAGATTTACCATTTTCATTTTAGTTAAATTAAAATCAGTGTTTTAATAATTGTACTGTGTGCTATTTAATATTTGTTATTATATATATTTAATATTTTTAAAATAATATATTTAAATTAAAAAAAACGTTATATATTTTATTGTATTATTTAATATTTTCTTTATGTCAATTAAGTTTTTTTTTTTTTTAATTCAGCGTTAGCTTTAGTTATTTTAGTACATCAAGTTAAACCAAATGAAAATGTTGCTTATTGCTTTGGAAACTAGCTTAAATAAAATAAGTTAAAAGTGT